>NC_090389.1:84883678-85164418 GCF_036365525.1 Heterodontus francisci | reverse complement strand
TAGGGAAATGGGAGATTGATTTTTATTAAATCAACAATGAGCAACATCACAGGAGATCAGGTGGTAATCATTAATTCTTTTAAACTAACCTTTTGCATTGTGTCTACACGTGGTCTAATTATACACAGTGAGATGCTGTGTGAGGCGAGAAATCCCCATTAGCTGCCTGAACTCATTGGCAGATGGGAAACAGTGAGGGTGGCAGCATAAGAGTCTGTCAGATGGGAGGAGTGCAGTTCAGCTGAAAATTTCACCTCCCTTGTGTCTGGAATCTGCTACTTGGATAACCATCTCCATTCATAAATATTCAAATCCAATACAATAGAATCTTAAATCCCCAATTTGTTGCTGATTCGCCATGTTAATTGTGCCTGGCTCCCTTGCTGCCTGCTCCCTACTCAACAACACTTCCCCCACACTCCACCCACCCCATCAGAGGATTTGCTCAATTGTTCCAATGCTTGCAAACTTGACGCAGTTAAACGGGCACTCTCCTGACTTGGCTGCTTCTCCCGTGTTTCCAGAACTGAGATTCTTTGCCTTTGTTGCCTCTATCTAGACTTGACTATTCCAACACACACCTAGCCGGCCACCCACATTCTATCCTCTGTAAACTTGAGGTCATCCAAAACTCTGCCCGTGTTTTGACTCACGCAAAGTCTCATTCATCCATCGCGCCCTGTGCTCGCTGACCTACATTGGCTCCCAGTTTCAATTTCAATTTGTAAAATTATCATGCTTGTTTTCAAATCCCTTCATGGCCTCACCCCCCTCCCTATCTCTGTAATCTCCTCCAGCCCTACAACCCTCTGAGATCACTGCACTCCTCTAATTCTGGACTCTTGAGCAACCCTGATTTTAATCGCTGTATCATTGGCGTCCGTGCCTTCTACTGCCTTGGCCCTATGCTCTGGAGTTCCCTCTCTCAACCCTCTCCATCTCTCTACCTCTCTTTCTCCTTCTCCATAAAACTGACTTCTTTGACCAAGCTTTTGACCGTCTGCCCTAATATCGCCTTCTGGGGCTTGGTGTTCGACTTTGCTTTATAATGCTCGAGATATTTTAATACGTTAAAGGCGCTACACAAATATGTCTTTGTTATGATTTTTGAAGAGAGATGTTCGGTAAAAATCCGCTGCCTGAATTTGCCAAAGAGCAATTGGGTCTCATGTGTTACAGCTGAGTTGGAGTCTCCATTGGTTCAGTGTGTGGGTCCCGGTCAGTTCCGGTTTTGTACAGCAAAAGCAAAATACTGCGGATGCTGGAAATCTGAAATGAAAACACAAAATGCTGGAAATACTCAGCAGGTCAGGCAGCATCTGTGGAGAGAGAAACAGAGTTAATGTTTCAGGTCGATGACCTTTCTTCAGAACTGGCAAAAGTTAGAAATATAACACATTTTGACCAAGTGAAAGGGGCGGGCGGGTGTTAGAGGAATAAAAGGGAAAGTCTGTGATCGGGTGGAGGGAAGGAGAGATTAAATGGCAGACCTTTTCATGGTTCATAGCCAAGGGGAGTCTTTCTTTTGGGCCTCCTTATCTCGAGAGACAATGGATACGCGCCTGGAGGCGGTCAGTGGTTTGTGAAGCAGCGCCTGGAGTGGCTATAAAGGCCAATTCTGGAGTGACAGGCTCTTCCACAGGTGCTGCAGAGAAATTTGTTTGTCGGGGCTGTTGCACAGTTGGCTCTCCCCTTGCGCCTCTGTCTTTTTTCCTGCCAACTACTAAGTCTCTTCGACTCGCCACAATTTAGCCCTGTCTTTATGGCTGCCCGCCAGCTCTGGCGAATGCTAGCAACTGACTCCCACGACTTGTGATCAATGTCACACGATTTCATGTCGCGTTTGCAGACGTCTTTATAGCGGAGACATGGACGGCCGGTGGATCTGATACCAGTGGCGAGCTCGCTGTACAATGTGTCTTTGGGGATCCTGCCATCTTCCATGCGGCTCACATGGGACAAAAGATGTGTCTGGTGAGGTGTAAATGACAGGATGGGAGCCATCTGAACATAAAGGGATTAAGAAAGGAAACCAGGACGGGGTGGGGGGGCGGGGGGGGCGGGGGAGCGGGAAGAAAAAAAAGTGAAAACAACACGAGAAAAGAAAAGGAATGGGAGCAGAGATGGTCATCTAAAATGATTGACCTCGATGTTGCATCCAGAAGACTGGTCCTGTTCCTCGAGCCAAGCTTGCTCAACATTTTCCAGCATCTTCTGTTTTTGTTTCTGCTTTGTATTCAATGCCTGTATTTATAAAGCTAAGAATCCCATATGCTTTTCAAATGGACTTGTTAACTTGTCCTGCCACATTCAAAGGTTTGGGTATGTAAGCCATCAGATCTTTGTTCCTGCACCTGCTTTTTCCCTTTGTTACCTCTAGTCTTGACTATCCCAATACTCTTCTTGTTCGACACCCCATCATTCACCCTCCAGAAACTAAAGCTCATCCAAAACTCTGTCCATCTCTTAACTTGTAACAAGTCCCCACCAGTGTCATCCCTGAGCTCGCTGACCTTGAGCAACTCCTTGATTTAATGGAATAAAACTTCCCAAGGCATTTAACAGGAGTGTTGACAAACTAAATTAGACACTGAGCTATCTAAGGAGAGATTAGAACAGTTGACCGAAAACTTGGTTAAAGAGGTATACAGCAACAACTTGTATTTATAATAGTGCCTTTAAGGTAGTAAAGGCTCTTCACAGGAGGGTTATCAAAAAAAATTTGACAGCGAGCCACATAAGGAAATTAGGGCGGAGACCAAAAGCCTGGTCAAAGAGGTAGGTTTTAAGGAGCATATTAAAGGAGGAGAGGTTTAGGGAGGGAATTCCAGAGCTTTGGGCTGAGGCAGCTAAGACGCGACTGCCAATGGTGGAGCAGTTAAAATTAGGGATGTGCCAAGAGGCTAGAATTAGAGGAGCATAGAGGTTACAGAGATGGGGAGGAGCGAAGCCATGGAGGAATTTGAAAACAAGGCTGAGAATTTTAATATCGGTGCTGCCGGATCGGGAGCCAACGTAGGTCAGTGAGGACAGGTGGTGAGTGATGGGATTATTAAAAGAATTGGAAGAAGACCCAGAGTGGAGAAGTTATGATCGGGAATCCATTGTCTGAAAGGATTGTGATGGAAGCAGATTCATGTGGACATCTGAAAAACTGCACTCGTTACCTCCAGTGGAGTGACTGGAATTAGACTCAAACCTCCGAAGCTGTGACTGTGTTGGGACAGATGTACAGATGAGGGTGGACCATTGGTTCCATGTTCACGCAGCACTGGCATTTGACTGATTTAAGGCATGGATCTCTCCCTTCCATGTTTCCCACTACTCTATAGATATGACCTCACATAGCCTTGTGGAGTTTGCCCAGGGCTTCAGTTTCCTGGGCAATTGCCCCTGGTTGCTTGCCCCTAATTTGTACTGCATTATTCGCCTTGTGTAATTCCAGAAGTTGAATGTTGGTGAGCTCTTTGTCTCTGGATAGCGTCATAAGCAAACCCTAATCCTGCTTTCACCTCTTTTATTGTGTTGTTGTTATGAGGGGTCTAGATAAAGTGGATAGGAAGGACCTGTTTCCCTGAGCAGAGAGGTCAATAACCAGGGGGCATAGATTTAAAGTAATTGGTAGAAGGCTTAGAGGGGAGTTGAGGAGGAATTTTTCACCCAGAGGGTGGTGGGAGTCTGGAATTCACTGCTAAAAGGGTGGGAGAATGAAACCCTTATTGCAGTAGAGGTGCTGTAACCCACAGGGCTACAGACCATGAGCTGTAAAGTGGGATTAGATTAGAAAGCTCTTTCCTGGCCGGCACAGACATGATGGGCTGAATGGCCTCTTTCTGTGTCTTAAATTTGCTATGTTTTTATGATTGGGAGCGGGTGTTTTTTTTTTCTCCCCCCACTATTCCTCCCCCCACACCTCACGGACTGTGTCTTGCCGCTGCCAAGACTGACAAACTCTGCACAACTGCGGCGTTTGGAGGTTTTTAACCACCGGACTGTGTGGGAAGCTCAGGGTGACTTTTGGGGAGGTGGGGAGGGGAGGGTGGTGTGGGGGTCAGGTGGGGTGGGGCTGGCAGTTCAGTGATGATGTGGGGGCTCTGAAGTATACTGACTCTCTGACATGCCTTTGTGGGATCTCTGAGGGTGTCCACGACCAGCTGTGCTGGTCGGGCGGCATTTGGCTCACGGCAATGAACTGTGGTGAGGTCTTGCCAGGAAATCCACCACGAAGCATGTACGCTGGCACAACACCGGGAAGCATGTCAACCGCTCATCAATATGCATAGGTGTACTAATTAACATTGAATCCTTGATACTGCAGATTGAAATATATTCCCTGAAGTGTTGCTTTTTTGCAACAGAAAGCCCTTTGATGTCTCAGTGAGCTTCTCCAGTGAGGAACGGAGCCACACAGGCCAGGGAAGTGCCAAGCCTGTGCCAGATTGGCTGATTTCGGAGAAGGCGCGCAAAAGCTTCAGTGGTCCTGCATTAGAGAGGGAACACTGTTTCAGACCCTCCCAGTTTAACTGCATGTACGGGGGTATGATAATGTAGTGGTTATGCTACCAGACTAGGGTTTAAAGAGCAAAATTGAGGGTGTGTTGCAGGCCTGTACTATTTGAGTTTAGATGGGTGATCTAATTGAGGCGTTATAAAGGATTCGCTGGACAGATACAGAGGAACTCAAGAACAAGGCAGCATAATTAAATTAAAAATAAAAACAAGTGCTGGAAATACTCAGCAGGTCAGGCCACAACTTGAGTACTGTGTGCAGCTCTGGTCACCTCATTACAGAAAGGATGTAATTGCACTAGAGAGGGTACAGAAATGATTTACGAGGATGTTGTCAGGACTGGAAAAATGCAGCTATGAGGAAAGTTTGGATAGGCTGGGGTTGTTCTCCTTGGAACAGAGAAGGCTGAGGGGAGATCTGACTGAAATGTACAAAATTGTGAGGGGCCTGGATAGAATGGATGTGAAGGGTGTATTCACCTTAGCAGAGAGGTCAGTGACTAGGGTGCATACCTTTAAAGTGATTGGTAGAAAGATTAGAGGGGATATGAGGAAAAAGGTTTTTCACCCAAAGGGTGGTGGGGATCTGGAACTCACTGCCTGAAAGGGTAGTAGAGGCAGAAACTCTCAACTCATTTAAAAGGTGTCTAGATGTGCACCTCATGTGCAGTAGCCTGCAGGGCTACTGACAAAATGCTGTAAGGTGGGATTAGGCTGAATGGCTCGTTTTCCAGCCAGCACAGACGCGATGGGCCAAGTGGCCTTTATCTGTGCTGTAAATCTTTCCATGATTCATCTGTGGAGAGAGAAACAGAGTTAAAGTTTCAGGTCTGTGACCTTTCATCAGAACTGATAAAGGTTAGAAATGTAACCGGCTTTGAATGAGGGAGGAGGGGAAGAACAACAAAAGGGAAGATGTGTGATAGGACAGAGGGCAGAAGACATTAAATGACAAAGATGCCATGGAATTAAAGGTAAAGGGAGTAATAATAGCTGTAGTAGAGACAAAGAATTTGTCCAGAGAAAATGTTAATGACCGAATAGTGAACAGCTCTGTCCTAAAGCAAAAACATGAAAAACAAGTTTAAGACAGGCACATGGTTAAAAAAAAAAATTAAAATGGCAGTCATGATCTGAAGTTGTTGAACTTAATGTCAAGTCCAGAAGGCTGTAGAGTGCCCAATCGGAAGATGAGATGCTGTTCTTCGAGCTTACGCTGTGCTTTTTTTTATTAGTTAATGGGATGTGGGCATCTCTGGTTAGGCCAGCATTTATTGCCCATCCCTAATTGCCCTTTGAGAAGGTGGTGGTGAGCTGCCGCCTTGAACTGCTGCAGTTCTTGGGGTGTAGGTACACCCACAGTGCTGCTAGGCAGGGAGTTCCAGGATTTTGACCCAGCGACCGTGAAGGAACGGCGATATAGTTCCAAGTCAGGATGGTGTGTGACTTGGAGGGGAATTTGCAGGTGGTGGTGTTCCCAAGCGTTTGCTGCCCTTGTCCTTCGAGGTGGTAAAAATTGCAGGTTTGGAAGGTGCTTTCGAAGGAGCCTGGGTGAGTTGCTGCAGTGCATCTTGTAGATGGTACACACTGCTGCCACTGTGCGTCAGTGGTGAAGAGAGTGAATGTTGAAGGTGGTGGATGGAATGCCAATCAAGCGGGCTGCTTTGTCCTGGATGGTGTGGAGCTTCTTGAGTGTTTTTGGAGCTGCACTCATCCAGGCAAATGGAGAGTATTCCATCACACTCCTGACTTGTGCCTTGTAAATGGTGGACAGGCTTTGGGGAGTCAGGAGGTGAGTTACCCACCACAGAATTCCCAGCCTCTGACCTGCTGTTGTAGCCACTGCATTTATGTGGCCAGTCCAGTTCACTTTCTAGTCAATGGTAACCCCCCCCCAGGATGTTGATAGTGGGGGATTCAGCAATCATAATGCTATTGAACATTAAGGGGAGTTGGTTAGATTCTCTCTTGTTTGAGATGGTCATTGCCCGGCACTTGTGCAGTGTGAATGGTACTTGCCAGTTATCAGTCCAAGCCTGGATGTTATCCAGGTCTTGCTGCATATGGACACGGGCTGCTTCAATATCTGAGGAGTTGTGATTGGTGCTGAACATTGTGCAATCATCAGTGAACATCCCCATTTACTCTGACCTTATGATGGAGGGAGGGGGTCATTGATGAAGCAGCTGAAGATGGTTGGGCCTAGGACACTACCCTGAGGAATTCCTGCAATGATGTCCTGGGACTGAGATGATTGGCCTCCAAAAACAAGAACCATCTTCCTTTGTGCGAGGGATGACTCCAACCAATGGAGAGTTTTCCCCCTGATTCCTATTGACTCCAGTTTTTCTAGGGCTCCTTGATGCTGTACTTGTTCAAATGCTGCCTTGATGTCACTCCCATTGGAACACTGCAGCAAACAGAAAAATGGGCGTAAGAGCAGGTTGGTGAATTAAAATGGCAAGCAACTGAAAGCTTGGGGTCAAGCTTATGGACTAGCAGAGGTGTTCCGTAAAGCGGTCTCCAAATCTGCATTTGGTCTCCCCAATGTAGAGAATACCATTTTGTGAGCAACGAATACAGTATACTAAGCTGAAAGAAGTACAAGTAAAATGGAAGGAGTGTTTGTTAATGTCCATTGATGGTGAGCAGAGAGGAGGTAAAAGACAGGTGTTACACCTTCTGCGATTGCATGAGAAGGTGCCCTGGGAAGGGGAGGAGGTGTTGGGGATGATGGAGGAAACGGTCCCTTCGGAATGCTGCCAAGGAAGGGGAGGGGTAGATGTATTTGGTGGCATCACACTGGAGGTGCCATAAATGACTGATGTTGCTGATGTAAGATCATCGACCTGAAACGTTAACTCTTTCTCTCTCCACAGATGCTGCCAGACCTGCTGAGTATTTCCAGCATTTTCTGTTTTTATATTGTATTAAAATTAGAGCCATGCTATTCAGGAGTCAAATCAGGAAACAACTTTTCACACAACAAGTAGATGAAATCTGCAGATCTTTCCCTAAAAAGGCTGTGGATTTTGGATCAATTGAAATGTTCCAGGTTGAGATCAATAGATTTTTGTTGGCTAAAGGTAGTGAAGGTCTAAGAGCAAAGAGACAGATCAGTTCTGATAACAGAGTGGCAATACACCTTTTGAGGGGCTGAATGGTCTAATTCTGCTCTTCTACCTCTGTAACCCTGAGGGCTGGAATAATAATCCAGAAAACGAGACTTCAAATCTCATTGCAGCAGTCTTTGCTTACAACATTGTCCGGGAGATTAATCATTAATTCCAGGAGACACCAGGACAATCTTGGAGAGTTGGTGAGCCAACGTGGTTCAGTCAGGCCTGATGCTCGATGTAGGCCCAAAGCCTTACCCTACTCTCAATTGAAGTCAACACAGTTGCAAGCTCCAAAAAATTGGCTTTTAATATGCTCTGGACTGTAACCAGGGGTAATGAATCATCAATCCCATGACTCTTTAGTCAGATAGATTAGGTTAAGAACTTTGAGGGATGTTTATTTTTCCTCTTGTGTTAAAGGCTTTACTTAACCAATAAGTAGGCCGCAGCCTCAGTACATGGGGTTAGCTCATCACCAAAAAAAAAAATGCCATCAATCGTTCCATTCTTTCACTTGTGTAGGGCAAACTTTCTTTTCATGCAACAATTTTGTTTAATAACTGAGAGATAAAACAGAATATTTGCATAGCCTGCACAAAGGCAACTCCCAGAGTACAAACAGCAGAGCAGTATTTATTTAAATAATTCAGTTAGCCTATTACTGCAGAGCCCTCCGGGATTCAACATAGCAGTTCAACACTGTCTGTAATTACTGAGTTTGCATTTTCAATTATTAAGAGAATTCTATTAATCAAAATAAAAGCTCATCTTTATAACAGAGCCAGTTGTTGCCAATTGAAGGGTACATTTGGTGTTGAAGATATGTGATTGTCTCAGGTAGCAGCTGTGGCTTAGTGAGTAGCTTTCTTGCCTTGGAGTCAAGAGGTCATAGGTTCAAGTCTCATGCTAGAGACTTGAGTGTAAAAATCCAGGCTGACATTCCTAGTTCCAGTAGTGAGGGAGTGCTGCACTGTCGGAGGTGCTGTCTTTCAAATGAAACAATAAAAGCAGGGCGCCGTCCCATCCTTTGGGTAGATGTAAAAGACCCCACAGTTGCTATTTTGAAGTACAGCAGGGGGGGTTATTACTGTCCTGGTAAATATTAATCCCTCTTCACACATTAAAACAGATGATCTGGTTATCATCACATTGTTTGTGGGAGCTTGCTAGGCGTAAATTGTTTATTGCATTTCTTACAATACAACAGTGACACTTCAAAAGTACGTAATTGTTTGCAAAGTGCTTTGGGACATCATGAGGTTGTGGTGGGCATGATATAAAATGCCAATCTTTCTCAAACTGAGAGAGTGATTGGCAACTAGAGCAAATTAGTCTGGCGAACGACCCTAGAATTGACCATGAAAATCGAATCCCTTAAGATAATGGTGTCTAAACAATGGGATGGAGCAGGCTTTAGCGCGCATAGGAAAGGATGAGGTGCCATTTATATAGCTACTTAACACATCCACGGAACGCTCCAAAGCACCTTGGCACCTAGGAGTCCCTTTTGAGGCACAGTTAGGGTTGTGTAAGTGAATGTGGCAGCCAAATAGTGCACAGCACGATTCCACAAACAGCCAAGTGAGCTAAATGACCAGTTGATCTGTTTTTGGCAATGGGGTTCGAGAGGAGGAGTGTTGGCTAGAATCTCTCTTTGAATAGGGGCATGGGTTCTGCGCAGGCAATGGAGAGGTGGTGGTTTAGCTAGTCCGGGGGAAAGAAATGCTACCAAGCTTTGTCGGGAAATTATAACTATGAATTTTTTTTTGTTGCAGCCTTTGCAGATTGACGACAATTTCTGTGGACAAGACTTTAACCAGCCACTGGGTGGGACGACACTGGTGGAGGGGATCCCGCTGTTTATTGACAAAGAGGATGGCATGACCTCGATTGCTGCCTATGACTACAGAGGTCACTCGGTTGCCTTTTTTGGGACCAGGAGTGGGAAGATGAAGAAGGTAAGTCTTGAAGCAGAGATTGTGTTTCCATATTGAAGTCAATTTTTCAGACGGTTTATGTGGCCTTGAGAGGACTTGCTCTCGGTGGAGGGATATCAAGTAGACTGTGGTTGAATTTGGTTGCAAGGCCGAGTTTCCTCAGGCCGTGCATTCCGGTTGCCAACTCTCGTTGGATGTATTCCTGGAGGTTTCATCACATGGTCACCTGCTTCCAAGCCCCACCCTCACACTCCTGCTATTGGTCACCCTACATGTCCATCCTCACAGTGCCCCACCTTCCCACAACCAATTGGAAAGTGGACCTGATTGCATGTTGCTTGACTGTCAAACAGCCTTTTTATCCCCTCTCCCAATATTTTTATAACTTTTTTACATTTTCTTTCAATATTAATCATACAATGACCTTTTTGATTTATCTTCTGGGTTCTTGCACCTGGCACTATCCTGGAGATTAAACTTTCATTTCTGGAGGCTCCAGGAGAATCCTGGAGAGTTGGCAACTCCAGATGTGCAGAGGGCCAAGCGCTGAGGCGCCCAATCTGGACGTGAACTGTTGATTTGAAGATGTTGTGGCTTGATGGAAAGTTCTGGTTGGAAGAGCCTCAACAGGCCAGTTGGCAATGGCTTCACTTGACAGTGATATGAGAGAGTGTGTGTTTTGTGCTTTCACTGAGGAAGGGGTGGACTATGTGCTTCTCTGCGTGAGGCATTACTCCATTGCTGCACTGTCACCTCGAGCTGGTTAGCAAGGGTCTAGTAGAGATTGGTTTGGGTGTTGAGTGCAGCCTGGCTGTGTTGGTACCGCTGTGGCGTACTGCACTCCTTAGGTAATTACAGGGTCTTTGCATTTCCCTCAACAAAAATTTTGGAGGTCAGAATGTCAGAAATAGGAGCAAGAGTAAGCTATACAGCCCTTCGAGCCTGCTCCACCGTTCAATATCATGGCTGATCTTCTACCTCAACTCCACATTTCTGCCCTCTCCCCGTATCCCTTGATTCTCTTAGTATCCAAAAATCAATTGATCTCAGTCTTGAATATACTCAACGACTGAGCATCCACAGCTCTCTGGAGTAGAGAATTCCAAAGAGTCACAACCCTCCGAGTGAAGAAATTTCTCTTCATCCCCTTATCCTCAGACTGTGATCCCGAGGTAAAAAATAATGGGTTTTCCCTAAATCTCATCTTGTGGAGCTGCTGAAAAGATTTTGGAACTGGCTCCCAGTGGCGTTTGCTTGTGTTCTGAATGGACGATGCAGAAACGGAGGAATGTGGGATTAACTGACCAAGAACCACCTTTAGTTACTTGGAAGTGACCAATTCTGGAATGAGGTGTGAGGGCCCTTTTTTGTAGAATAAATCTTGGGCCTTACCCATTCTCTCAATGCTATAATTATAAAGGAGAGCCATCTGCCTGAAAATGCCCAGCAGATCTCTGTGTCTTGAAAGGTGTATGCACAATGCATGAATTGCATTGAAGTGGATCATTGTGACGGAATTGCATAACTTGACTTTAGGAGACATGGTGTGCATTCGGTGTGGCTCTCCCGCCTTTTTGTGGGGCTAACAACTTAAAATGCAGCACCTAGGAATTTTACACAGATGCATTAGAAATAGTCTTCAGAGTAATGTACATTCTCCAGAGGTTTGCTGGACAATTCTTTCGCAAGTCTCGTTCCCGTATGAAGGAGCACCATCCCGTCCTTTTCGGTTTGAGGAAAAGTTTTGTGCTTCTCGCTCAGTGCTTGATCTCAATGCAGCCGCTGTCTCTCTGGCCTGTCAGGCTTACATCGTGGCTCCCCCCTTAGCCTGAGCTCCCAGCGATTCCGCGAAAAGCGATGAGCAGAGAGGGTGCTGGGAGTCGGTGCTAGGTTAAGAAACAGTTGTCTTCGTTTGTCAAAGATGGCCCCGGGTTTGTCTGGCAAGTTGGGGTTGATGTTTTTAGCTGAAAATTATCTTAAATATTGGGTTCACTTGAGAGTCGTGGTTGGAATCGGTTTCCAGGTGAATGTATTCCCGATATGAACTGCATTATTTTATCCCACTGACTGAAACTTGTCAGAGTCGTAACGTCACAGAAGGAGGCCATTAGGCCCATTGAGTCCATGCTTGCTCTCTGTACAGCAATCCAATCAGTTCTGTTCTCCAGCTCTGTTAACATAGTCCTGTAAGTTTATTTATGTCAAGTGCTCATCCAATTTCTAAAATTTCAAAATCCCTCCACCCTTGTGGATACGGTCAGTGTGGGAGAAGTACCTATGGTTCTTTGTATTGATTGATCACTCCTACTTTGATCATATCAAAGGCACAGAGAGGGTACAGCAGAGATTCACTCGGATGGGCAGAGACTACAGGGATAGGACCTGAAAGTTGAGGAGACCTGGTAAAATGATAGATTTTGATAAGGAAATAGGGGAAAACTATTTCTTCTAGTAATAACTAGTGAACATAAATAGGGAACAATGTGGATGGTTAGGAGAATATATTTTTTCATTGTTGAAATGTGGCTGTCCTTGGCAAGACCAGCATTTATTGCCCGTCCCTAATTGACCTTGAAAAGGCAAATGTGAGCTGCCTTCTTGAACCGCTGCAGTCCTTGGGGTGTAGCGACACCCACAGTGCTGTGAGGGAGGGAGTTCCAGGATTTTGACCCAGCGACAGTGAAGGAACGGCGATATAGTTCCAAGTCAGGATGGTGTGTGACTTGGAGGAGAACTTGCAGGTGGTGGTGTTCCCATTCATCTGCTGCCCTTGTCCTTCTAGTTGGTAGAGGTCGTGGGTTTGGAAGGTGCTGTCTAAGGAGCCTTGGCGAGTTGCTGCAGTGCACCTTGTGGATGGTACACACTGCTGCCACTGTGCGCTGGTTGTGGAGGGAGTGAATGTTTAAGCTCATTGGCGAGGTACTGATCAAGGGGGGGTGCTTTGTCCTGGATGGCATCGAGATTCTTGAGTGTTGTAACTGAAATAACAGTGAGGATTACTAGAAAGTAGCACATCCTACCAGAAGCAGCCATGGAAGCAATGGCTTTCCAAAGGGAAGTGGATAAATATTTTAAGAAGTTGAAAGGGTATGGAAAATGTAAGTGAATAGGATGAAATGTTTAGCTTTGAGAGAGCTGATTAGCCACCCCTTGCTTGTTATAATGGTCTACGGTTGTACGTGATATATTTGTATTCTCAGCTGGGGGTGCAGATGGTAAGTTTATTTTGACTTAGCCCCTGTGGTGCAAATTTGCCTTGTGTCTCAAACGTACATTCTTCTCCCCGCAACATGCGCAAGAGCCCAGTAATCT
This sequence comes from Heterodontus francisci, assembly GCF_036365525.1. Classification (NCBI taxonomy): domain Eukaryota; kingdom Metazoa; phylum Chordata; class Chondrichthyes; order Heterodontiformes; family Heterodontidae; genus Heterodontus; species Heterodontus francisci. The sequence goes on along the minus strand of NC_090389.1, from coordinate 85,151,541 downwards.
GATCAATCTGGTTGTCATGACTTTGGTGCCCAAATTTTCTTGTGGAAAAACAAAAGGAGAGATTGGGGAGGGTGTTGAACTGAGGTAGTTGAGACTGTGTGACTTAAGGCTTTGAACCTGCGCAGAGTGTTTGGATTTTAGGCCCTGGGCCTGTACAGGGGGAGGGGTGGATGAAGGCCCCAGGCCTACATTTTCTACGATGAGCATCTTGGTCTGACTTACAGATGGACTGCATTCAACTCACTGAGTCAATTCTGATTTTCTGCGACGGTTTACTTCAGCTAAATTTTTTTTTAAAATGACATCAGATGATAATTAAAGCCAGTTTCCCTTCTATAGGCCTGCTCGGGCTAGATGGAAAACACTTATCTTGAACAGAAACAGATGTTTCTGTACATTCCACACAAGCCACATCCCTGTATCATAATTATGTATCTTATAATACGTTGCAGTTCTTGTGCATACAGAGCAAGGCCTTTGTTTCTGAGCAACAACTAATGGGGTTCCGTTGCCACGGGCTACACTTCTGAGCAGCCATCTCCTGATTGCATCTGGTAACCCTAGTGTTGAAGGCAAAACTTAAATGGTTTGCTAATGCAAGGATGAATCGGGGGACAGAGTCAACAGTATGTTGTGGTAGTTATAATGGTTATATTGGACTAGTAATCTAGAGAATGTGAGTTCAGTCCTACAATGGCAGTTTAAGAATCTGGAACTCTAGAGCTTGTCTTGCTAAAAGTGGTCGTGAAGCTGACGGATTGTCGTAAAAACCCAACTAATATCCTTCAGGGAAGGGAATCCTGCCACCCTTACCCATTCTTGGCCTAGAGGTGTCACTCCTCACAAGCCACTCAGTTGTGCCAAAGCACACGGACTGCATTAGTTCAAGAAGGCGGCCCACCACCACCACCTTCCCAAGGGGGCAATATGGCATGGGCAATAAGTATTAACCTTACCAGCGATGCCCACAGCCCTAAAATGAGTTTTTAAAAACAATGCAGGTACTTTTTCCAGCACAGGTGTGACGCTGACGACAGCCCTGATAAAAGAGGCCATAGAGAGAGAGAGAAAATGAGTGCTGAGCAGGCCTCCTAGCACAGGCTGTTCTCGGCCTAGCAAGACCTGCACTGACGGGAAGTACAAAGGAACTTTATAGCTCCTAATATGTCAATAGATGCTGGCACATTTGACCTAACTACTGCAAAATGGGAGGTGAAAATCAATGAGTTGGAGTGACAGCCACCAATTGGCATTAAATTTCAATTACCTACCCACCCCCACCCACCCCACCCCCACTTTCTGTGGAGCTGCAAATAGCAGGTTTAAAATAGCTGAGTGGTCTGGGAGAAGGGTGCATGAGCTGGGCTCAGGTTTTTACTGTTGTAATCTGCCCTGGTGAGGAGCTTGCTGCAATCTTGTCTTTATTTTGTTCTCTTTCAACTGCCTGGTTGCCTCATGCAGGAGCCAAATGGGACATCGTGGTTATATTACTGAACCAGTAATCCAGAGGCCTGAACTTAATAACCCAGAGAAGCTGAGTTCAAACCCCATCGTAACTATTTCAGAATCTGGGAATAAAAAGTAAAAATGACCCAGGAAGTTGTTGGATTGCCGTTTAGTGAACTGCTTGGGCTTTTTTTTTTCCTAATGTCCCTTTATGGAAGGAAAGCTGCTGTCCTTGCCCAGTCTTGCCCTATACGTGACTCCAGTCTTGCATCAGCATAATTGTCTCGTAACTGCCCTCTGACGTGGCCCAGAGGACACTCTGTTGCATCAGGGAAGCTAACAGTGGTTCAAGAGGAAGGGACATTTAGGGGTAGGCAATAAATACAGGTCTTGCTAGTGATGCTCATATCCTGAGAATGATTTAACCCAAACCCTCGGGTAAAAAAGAGAGTGAATTGTGTTACCCTAGTAGCTACATGGTAGGTGCAGTGCGTGACGAGGAGAGGAGGAATATAGACCAGTAAGGCCATTTGGGTGAGTTGACCTCATCTTGCCTCATTGGGGGTATAGTCTGACCTCAGTGCACCCGGCTGGTTAGGACGAGGGAGGTAAAAATCAGGCTGAATTCCTGCTCATGATCAATTTTCAGCTACCCCCTCCCCATCCCGGGGGGAAAACGGTATATCTGTAAACTCTGGCAGAAGCCTTCTGCAGCTCAATAGCCAGTGGACATTCGCAGTGTACATTTACGGATGCAGAATGATTTATGAGATGTGGGAGGGCTGGTGGGACCACATTGTACCAGGAGTTGCCGTCCTCTGGAGAGGAGGGGGATATGATTCTGGGAGGATGCGGGGACAGAGTGTTTTAACAGGCTGCTACCTTTGTGAAGTGTGCAGTGTTTGAAACAGGGTTTGATATGAGTTTACAGTAGTTGAAACTGTTTAATTATTCCTGTGGATCCTGTTCTAAGTGCATTGTCTTCCTCGTTGTGATGGGAAGCTCTTGGGACCATGTGCTGTGTGTACAAATCAGATTTCATTACATTTATTATGTGCCCACATCCGATGAAGCTGCTTTAACCTTGAATATCACTGCTGCCCCTTCTGTCCTCTGGGTGTGTATCGATGCTTTTAATCCAGCGAGTGAGGTGACCAATCTGCTACGCGTTTTTAATCCTCTTGGAACGCGTTCAAGTCTGTTGTAAACTGCTGGCTCACCAGATAGTTGATATCGCTTCGGAAACCAATTACCTTAAAGGGCTGATTTAGCTAACATGGCCCCATGGGCCATGTGTGGCTTCAAATCTGTCTCTCGCCCACAGCGTTTCGCAATGAATTGTTCTGCTGAGACCTTAAACTGAGGATCATCCTGCCCTCTCAGGTGGACGAGGGAGAGGAGGAGCGTTGTCCCCGGTGTCCTGGGCCAATAGTTATCCCTCAACCAAACAACACTAAACCAGATCATGTGGTGGTCATCACATTTGCTGTTTGTGGGAGCTTGCTGTGCGCAAAATGGCAAAATCACATTTTCTACATTGCAACAGTGACTACATTTCAATAATGTATTATGTTGGCTGTAGAGCATTTGGGGAAATCCTGAGGTGGTGAAAGGTGCTATAGAGAGGGATCGAAGCAAAGAGGTTATGTTAAACTTGTATAGACCATAGTTAGACCACACTTTGGAGTACTGTGAAGTGCTCTGGTGCCTATTACAAAAACAGACGCACTGGGGAAGGTGCAAAAAAGATTTACAAAGATGATTCCAGAACTGAGAGAGGTTTCAATGAAACAGAGCAATTGAAGAGGCTGGGGTTCTGTTCTCTGGAAAGAAATCGGCTGAAACGGTTTGATAGGGTAGACAGGATTTTTCCACTTGCGGGTGAGACCTGAACTAGGGTCATAAATATCAGATAGTCAGTAATAAATGCAAAAGGAAATACTACTTTACCCAGAGAGTGGGAAGAATGCAGAACTTGTTAGCACAAGGAGTAGTTGAGGTGAATAGTATAGGATTTAAGGGGAAGCTAGATAAACACACGAGGGAGAAAGGAATAGAAGGATATGCTGATGGAGTAAGATGAAAAATCTGTGAGCATAAACAGCAGCACGGAGCACTTGGGCCGAATGGCCTGTTTCTATGCTGTAAATACTGTGTAATAAATGCAAGTTCATTCTTTCTTTCCTCTCATTATGGTTGTGGGTTAATGCTCACAGATTTGGCTGAGAGATTCATTCAGTTGTAAAGTTACAACAGTGGGCATATCGCAACCTACTTGAAACGACTAGGGTGATAAAGGGCAGTGTCAGCTGTATCCCACAACAAATGTATAAACCAAGGCCAGTGGCTAGAGGCACATTGGCAGTACTATTGAGGTAAGAGGAGGGTGAAGGGTGGTTTCGTATTCCCCAAGATATAGCACTGACTGGTTAAAGACACCCCCTGACCTGTGATTAACTAGGAGTGGAAAAAGTCAGTCTTGTGACAGCTTAAATCTCAACAGTCTACAGCCTCCCACCGTCTGGAATGCCAAACATTCATGCCAACAGCACCTGGCAGTTTGTGTCAGGGAAGAGAAGGGGTCGGGTGGATGGGTCAAGTGGCTGCATTCCAGAACGTTCTGGGAGATTGCTGTTAAGGCCTTCCCGTCACGCTAAAAACCTGACCGTTTCCGATCAAAGTTCAGCCGCCTCGATCGCAGCAGAGCCTTTGGTTCCAATTCACCTGGTAATAAAATTTGCCAGACACATTTGGTAGGGGGCCCCTCCTACCTTCTCCCTGAGATAAAGATCATTTGTCTTAACGGAGCAACATTCATCAGGATTGCAATCTAGCTCTGTATGATTGACTTCGAACAGTTTCATTCATAAACTGATTGTAGCCAATGATTGTGGCAAACAGCCTCCTGGCATGTTGTAAATGTACTGCACACATGGATAATACTGAGTCATACAGACCCTGGTTCAATCCCCATGAGGGTGGTAAACGGAGAGTAAAGGGGTAGGTTGAGTGGTGTGAAACAAATATCTTTCTCTTGATCACCATCCTGTGTGTCTCTGTCGCATAGAGGACAGATCTAGATTCCGCTGCGATGCACCACATGGTGGAACAGCTCATTCCAACATTGCGTCCCAACACGAGATAAGTCCCGAATTAAACCATTAGGGAACTCGGGAGAAACTACTTTACCCAGAGAGTCATGAGAATGTGGAAATCACTATTGAGAGGTAGCTGAGGGGAGTAGTATAGATGCATTTAAGGGGATGCTAGATAAATATGAGAGAGAAAGGAATAGAATGATTTGCTTTTAGGGTGGGAGGAGGCTTGTGTGGAGCCAGCATTGGGTATTCTGTGCTGTACATTCGAGATGATTCTATGTAAATTACAGAAAGGAGGAGGCCATTCATCCCATCGCACCTGTGCCATCTCTTCAACTAGAGACAACTACTCCAATCCCCATCTCTGCCCCTTTCCCTACATCCTTTCACATCCTTCCATTGCAAATACACCTCTACAATTCACCTTTAAATTATTTTGTAGCCTGCACTCCGATTGCCACTTGCAGTGAAGCATAGAAACCCAGAAAAATAGGAGCAGGACTAGGCCATTCGGCCCTTCGAGCCTGCACCGCCATTCAATGCAATCATGGCTGACCATCCAAACTCAGTACCCTGTTCCTGCTTTCTCCCCGTATCCCTTTATCCCTTTAGCCCGAAGAACTATAACTAACTAACTCTTCCTTGAATCTTGCAGTCAAACAGCCCACTGGGTGAAACATATCCTTCCAACTTCTCCTTCACTTCCCCCACCTCTCTTAACTCAGTTCCTGACGGTTTATTCCATGGACATAGTCTATGAGCTTTTCTTCTCAGGAACAGCCAACAATCTGCCGGGGGGATGTAGTGACACCGAGACAGTGCTTGAAAATTACTCCATATTCAATTAGCAACTTCTCAGCCAGCCTTTTTATCCATCGGCTTTTAACAAGTTTCTCCTACAAGCTTGCTTTCACTCATACGAGGAAAGCAAAGGAGCCCAGACTGATGAATTGGATGTGATCTCAATGTTACTCCATCAGAATTATTAACATGGAAAACCTGCAGCTAATGTGACAACCCATTTCTCAGCCCCAGTTAAATGTACTGTAGCCTAATTTCCAACTTAATTAGGTGTTTGCTACTGCTGGGGCTGAAGGGGCTGAACTTACATCCCCTTCTATTTTTTAATTAAAATTGGAAAGGGAGTGACAATAAATGATTTGCTCCCTCTCTCTCCGCCCCCTCCTCCTGATAGGAGGAAGTAGTTTTGGCTAATTGACAGTCGTGGCTCAGTTGGTAGCACTCTCGTCTCTGAGTTGTAAGGTTCTTGATTTAAATCCCACTCCAGGACTTGAGCAGAAAAGTCCAGGCTGACACTCCAGTGCAGTATTGAGGGAATGCTGCACTGCCAGAGGTGCCCACTTTTTGGATGAAATGTTAAACCTATGCCCCATTTGCCTGCTTGGGTGGATGTAAAAGATTCGATGGCTCTATTTCGAAGAGGAGCAGAGGCGTTCTCCCCGGTGTCCTAGTCAATGTTTATCCCTCAACCAACATCAGAAAAACAGAATATCTGGTCATTATCACATTGCTGTTTGTGGGAGCTTGCTGTGCATATACTGGCTGCTGCATTTCTTACATTAGAACAGTGACTACACTTCAATAAAAAAAAAAGTACTTAATTGGCAGCAAAACGCTTTGAGACCTTCGGTGGTTGTGAAAGGCACTATATAAATGCAACTCTTTTTTTCTCTCCCATCAGTGCCATTCTAATGCCAGGTTCTCATGCCACACAATCAGTCTCCGCTTCTGAAGAGCAGTGCTGACTGCACACGAGTCTGACCATCATCATCTTCTGTCCTTTGGATGAGATATTTGTGCTCAAGGCACTTATGTGGGACCTGAACCCACAAACTTCTGATTCGGGCAAGAGAGCATGCTATCCATTGAACCGTGACTGACATTAACACAGGGGAAACCATGCTGGTAGAGCTGGTTTCAATCAAGCTGGTAACGCTGGTGCTTGCTAATGCTGTCCAAGTAGTTTATTTCTAGCATTTGCTACCCTCTGTGTGAGGGTTATTTATTTTATTTAATTTTATTTAGAGATACTGAAACAGGCCCTTCGGCCCACCGAGTCTGTGCCGACCATTTATTTATACACACTTATACTAATCCTACTAATCCCATATTCCTACCCCATCCCCACCTTCCCTTAATTCCCCTACCTATACGAGGGGCAATTTATATAGGCCAATTTACCTATCAACCAGCAAGTCTTTGGCTGTGGCACGAAACTGGAGCACCCGGCGGAAACACCCGCGGTCACGGAGAACATGCAAACTCTGCACAGGCGGTACCCAGAACTGAACCCGGGTCACTGGAGCTGTGAGGCTGCGGTGCTAACCACTGCACCACTGTGCCGCCCTGTTAGTTCACTCCAATCTGTTTGCCTTCCATCTTCCCTCTTCCGAACCCGAAACCTTCCCTCCTGGATTTAGAGCTTCAAATCACCTTCGGAACGATTCCTTTGAATCTTTGACAGGAATGTCCTGTTTTCTGGTGTGCCAGAGCTGCCAGCATCCATGCAGCTTCTCTTTGTAGCAGAGGCAGAAATAAATGTAAAATTGAGCAGCAGTTTGGATATTTAGTGCTGCTATGATTAAGGTGCAGATTGAGCTGCGAGTTCCGAGCTGAACATCTGTGCAGGGACAGTGACAGCTGAGGTTTTCAGTCTGTGGCTGCTCCCAAAAAGAAACACCCAAATAGCTGCAACATGCAAATTGGATGTAAATTGCCCTATTTACATATATAATTAGCCAGCAAATAGCTTGCATTAAGCAAAAGGTAATGCACGTGCCCTCTCCACTAACTTCTCCCTCTACTCCATTTGCTTTGCCTCAGTTCCCTGGAACATTCTAGCCAAGGAGACGCGTGTGTTAGGAGTTTCAGCTGGGGGAGGGGAATGTGTGCAATGAGAGGGGAGGGATGGGGGACAAGGGGTGCAGCTCACTGGAGTTCCACTCAGTTATAGTGAATATTGTTTGTGTCTGCTGACGCCTCGTGCTTTATTGGGAGTGGGGGGATGGTGTGGAAGTCATGTTGCTAAACTGTGGAGTGTCGGCCTTTCATTTGCGTGGGGGGCCTATTCTCCTGTCGTGCAAGGAGGGCATTTGCCTGATTGGAGATGGATATTTTGAAATGAATTTGTGAACTATACGACCGCAAGGCTGGAAGATTGACTGTAGATGGACATTGAAACTACAGGAACCAGAGCCAAGTGGTGTCTGATTGGAGGAGATGTGATGTGCTCTGATTGGGAATTATTACCTAAATGAAGTGAATGTGACTTGGGCATTCGCTGCTGAGACCAGTGCCTTCAAACCACCAGCACATTTTGGATGTGATGTTAAACCACCTATGCTCTCACGTGAATGTAAAAGATGCCATGGCGCTGTTCAAAGAAGAGATGGGATTTCTGCCTGGTGTCATGGCCAATATTTTATCCCTCAAACAACATCACGAAAGTAGATTACCTGGTCGTTGTCATGTTGCTGTTTGTGGGAGCTTGCTGTGTGTAAATTGGCAGTCATGTTTCCTCCATTTCAACAACAGTGATTATACTTCAAAAGTACTTCATTGCTAGCACTCCGGGATGTTTGATGCTCGTGAAAGGTGCTATATAAATGCAAGTCTTTTTTTTTTCTTAAAGGGACATCGTCTCAACTTTTCTTCTTACTCCCTTTCCCAGCATTCCTGCTCTGAGTGTTTACCCAATGACTCCAGGTGGAGCGACACTGTTGTGCCTTCAGGATTCTGTGTGCAGTGGCTGTACTGCAGTTGGCACAGGTGGCAGTCCCTATGACTTATTGGGGTTGCAGAAGACCGGTTACACATTTCAAAGGCAAAAGTGCAAGAGTGAGGCACCTCTCTCTCTCTCTCTCTCTCTCTCTCTCTCTCTCTCTCTCTCTCTCTCTCTCTCTCTCTCTCTGGAAAACATGCCAAGTTTTGCAACTGGTTATGTCACTTGTGCTACTTTCTATGTAAATAAGACTCTAAGAGGCAAAGTATAAGTAAGTGAAAAGTCACTCACTTTGTGCTGGGTGTCTGTGAAGCAAGAGCTCAAATGAGTTCGTATCCTGATGGAAGCTTCTGCTGTTGAGCAGGTTCAACCAGTTTCCTGTCTGATTTGCTCGACTTCTGTTGAAAGAAGATGCAATTACGAACATACGAAGTAGGAGCAGGAGTAGGCCATTTGGCACCTCAAGCCTGCTCTGCCATTCAATAAGATCATGGCTGATCTGATGGTAACCTCAACTCCACAATTGGGGCCAATTCGGGGCATTAACTCCATTTTTTTCTTCTCTTGAGTTAACATGGGTCCCTCCCTATCTCTGTAATCTCCTCCATCCCTACAAGATTTTTGTGCCCCTCCAATTCCAGCCTCTTGCACATCTCCAATTTTCATCGCTGCACCTTGGCAGATGTGCCTTCAGCCATCGAGGACCTAAGTTCGGGGACTTAGGATCTTTGAGTGGGGCTGAGAATGTTGAGGGGTGACCTGACGCGAGAGATCTTCAAGGTTAGGATAAGGAAAACAGTGATAGATTTTTTTTTTCCTGTTGGTTAGTGATATAGCAGCAAGAGCTCTTTTTTACCCCCCCCCCAAAAAAACATGTATTCTTGCTGGTAAGGCCAGCATTTATTGGCCACCCCTAGCTGCCCTCAGAAAGTGGTGGGTCAACAAGGTGGGCTTGATAAAATCAATCACTCTGGTGTACAGGCTTGAGTCAGATGTAGACCAGAATGAGTAAGGTGAACAGGTTTTTTTCCCTACAGGGCATTGGTGAACCACTCTATCTAGGCCCCTCATCATTTTGGACAACACAATTAAGCCCCACCCCCACCCCCCTCAGCCTCCTCTGTTCCGAAACAAACCAAAGCAACAGGCCATTCAACCCCAATTGCTCCATGCCAGTGTTTATGCTGCACCTGAGCCTCTCCTCGCCCTTATATATTTCTGTTCCTTTCTCACTCGTGTGTTTATCCAGCTTCCCCTTAAATGCATCGATGCTGTTCACCACAATTACTCCCTGTGGTAGTGAGTTCCACATTCTCACCGCTGAGTTAAAAAAAAAAACTGCAGTTCTCCTCTTCATGTTTTAAGATAATCCCTAATCAAATTCAAAGGGAGGTTAGAAATGCTCTTTCCCCCCCCCCCCCCCCCCCCCCCGAAGGAGATTGTTTAGAATTTGCCAGAAACCCTTGTTAAAGCAGAGTCTGTACTGCTTTTAAACAGTAATGAGAAGAATATTTAAAGGAATTTTCAAACAATCTGCTGCCCATTTCCTTACTTGCAGCAAGTTCCGTTTGCCAATCACCCCTGTGCTTGCTGACCTGCATTGGCTTCTGGTCCAGCAACACCTCAATATAAAAATTCTCATCCTTGTTTTCACCTCCCCTCCCTATTTCTGTAATCTTCTCCAGCCCCACAACCCTCCGAGATCTCTGTAGTCGTCCAGTTCGAGACTCTTGCTCATCCCTGACTTGCTTCACTCCGCCACTGGCAGCCATGCCTCCAGCTGCCTAGACTGAAAGATCAGGTGTTCTCTCCCCAAATCTCTGTCTTTCTTCTCATCACCTGTTCTCCTTATCCTTATGTAGTTTGGTGTCAAATGTTGGCGGATAACACTCGTACAAATGTTTTACTATGTTAAAGGCGCTATATAAATGCAAATTGTTCAGCGAGCAGGCGAATGGGATTAGACAATTAATCTCGTAGAGACAACAGACTTGATGGGCCAAAATGGTCCATATGTGTTAATTGTCACATGGACAAATGCGAGTTAATTAAAGAAATCCAGAATGTATTTCTTGAGGGAAAATCATGTTTGACTAACCAGCTGGAGTTTTTTTGAAGAGGTAACAGAGGGTTGATGAGGACGATGCAGTTGATGTGGTGTACATGCACTTTCAAAAGGCTTCTGATACAGTGCCACACAACAGACCTATGAGCAAAGTTATAGCTCATGGAATAAAAGGGACGGTAGCAACATGGATATGAAATTGGCTGAGTGACAGAAAACAGAGTAGTGCTTAATGGATGTTTTTCGGGCTGGAGGAAGGTTTGTAGTGTAGTTCCCCAAGGATCAGTGTTGGGGCCCTTGCTTTTCCTGATGCATATTAATGACCTAGACCTTGGTGCACAGGGCACAATTTCAAAGTTTGCGGATGAAACGAAACTTGGAAGCATTGTGAACTGTGTAGAACGTCAAAAGTGGAATGGGCAGACAGGTGGCAGATGAAATTCAGTGCAGAGAAATGTGAAGTGATCCAATTTGGTAGGAAGAACATGGAGAGACAATATAGAATAAAGGGTACAATTCTAAAGGGGATGCAGGAGCAGAGGCACCTGGGTATATATGTGCATTAGTCATTGAAGGTGTCAGGACAGGTTGAGAGAGCGGTTAATAAAGCATACAGTACCCTGGACTTTATTAAGAGGGGCATAGAGTACGAGAGCAAGGAAGTTATGTTGAACTTGTATAAGACACTAGTCCTGCCTCAGCTGGCGTATTGCATCCAGTTCTGGGCACTACACTTTAGGAAAGATGTGAAGCCATTCGAGACGGTACAGAAGAGTTTTATGAGAATGGTTCCAGGGATGAGGAACTTCAGCTGTGAAGATAGTTGGAAAAGTTGGGACTGTTTTTTCCTTGGAGAAGAGAAGGCTGAGAGGAGATTTGATAGAGGGGTCTGGACAGAGTAGATAGAGAGAAACTGTTCCCATTCATGAAAGGATTGAGAACAAGAGGGCACAGATTTCAAGTAATTGGTAAGAGAAGCAAAAGTGACATGAAGAACTTTTTCATGCAGTGAGTGATTATGATCTGGAATATGCTGCCTGAGAGTGTGGTGGAGGCAGGTTCAATTGAAGCATTCAAAAGGGAATTAGACTGTTAAATGAAAAGGAAGAATGTGCAGGGTTATGGGGAGAAGGCGGGGGAGTGGAACTGAGTGGCTCATTCAGAGAGCCAGTGCAGACGCGATGGGCCGAATGGCCTCCTTCTGCACTGTAACAATTCGGTGATTGTGTGTGCCGGAATGTTCTGTGATTCTAGCAAGTTGGCCTTGCGTGCACAGGTGGCGCAGGCTGAAGACTCTGAGCAGGTCATGTGAAGAAAGAGGAATTTGCAGAATAGGGGTAACACATCAAAACTTAACTCACCAATAGGCACAGCACATGCCTCAGTAGTTTGTGGGTTTGAGTCTCACTCTAGAACTCAAACCTCTGGATAAGGGCGGAAAAAACGCCAATGTCCCCCTCATCCTCATGGCCACCTTTGTGTGCGGCTGCATCGAGCTGTGAGTAGAGCCCCAGTACGCAAACAACAAGAGTCACTACGTGCTGAGGTTTTATCTGTCCCCGGAGTTTTATTTATTTATTTATTTATTTAGAGATACAGCACTGAAACAGGCCCTTCGGCCCACTGAGTCTGTGCCGACCATCAACCACTCATTTATACTAATCCTACACTAATCCTACATTCCTACCACATCCCCACCTGTCCCTATGCTCCTCTACCACCTACCTATACGAGGGGCAATTTATAATGGCCAATTTACCTATCAACCTGCAAGTTTTTTTTTTGGCTGTGGGAGGAAACCGGAGCACCCGGCGGAAACCCACGCGGACACAGGGAGAACTTGCAAACTCCACACAGGCAGCACCCAGAATTGAACCCGGGTTGCTGGAGCTGTGAGGCTGCGGTGCTAACCACTGCGCCACTGTGCCACAGTGTTGCAAAGGATGGTTTTGGTCACATTGCCGTGGAACGCTCCATCCAGTTGGACCGTGCCATACCACCTATCCTTTTGTGGAAAAGTTTGTGTGGAAAAACACCTTTGACCACCAATCCATTAGGCAGTGGTCTGCACGGAATGTCCTCAAGGCCCTACGGGAAAAGGAGATGGTGGATCCTGTCGGATGGTTCCTCGAGCAGACTGCCAAAGTCATTTGGCAGAATGCCTCATCACCAGAACTTTCAAACAAGCACCAAGACGTAGCTTGGCTCGTGGTGACAAGGGCCCTCCCCGTCAGATCCTTCCTGCACGCCCGGAGTCTTGCCCCCTCCGCACGCTGTCCCTGAGGTGGCTGTGGTGGGGAAGAGACAGTTGCCCACCTCCTTCTGGAATGTGCCCTTGCAAAGCAGGTGTGGAAAGAGATGCAGTGGCTTTTGTCGAGGTTCATCCCAAGCAGCTCTGTAATGCTGGAGTCTGTGCTCTACGGGCTGTTCCCAGGGACGCACACCGAGATAAATATCAACTGCTGCTGGAGGACCATCAATTCGGTGAAAGACGCTCTTTGGTCTGCCCGAAACTTGCTGGTCTTCCAGTGCAAAGAGTTGTCCACGACCGAATGTTGCAGACTGGCACATTCCAAGGTCCAGGACAACGTACTGAGGGACGCATTAAAGCTTGGGCCAGCTGCTGCAAAGACTCAATGGGGAAAGACCACAGTGTAAGGTCTTCCCACCATAGTGAACTGAGGGGCTGGACCCATGGAAAACCCCTTGGGCTGTAAACACCGAATATTGTTTAGCTGTAAAATGTACATGGCATGTAAAATGGAATGGAAGGGTTGTGAGGCAACTCACTCCTGTATTGAATAAAACTGATTTCCTTTGCACTTTTTGGAATGACAACTTTGTGCTTTTTTACACATTTTTATGAATAATGTATATTTTGGGGAAAAAAAGCCTCACTCTAGAGATTTAAGCCCACAATGCAGGCTGACACTTCCAGTGCAGTGTTAAGGGAATGCTGCATTATCAGAGATACTGTCTTTTGGATGAGACGTTAAACTGAGGCTAAGTCTTGGGTGGAAGAAGAGCAGAGGAGTTTACCCCCGGTATCCTGGCCAATATTTATCCTTCAATCAACCTCACGAAGCAAATTATCTGGGCATTATCACATTGCTGATTGTGGGAGCTTGCCGTGTGCAAATTGGCAGCTGTGTTCTCTACATTGTTACAAGTGTTTTGTTACAAAAAGAAAACTTAGAGTTCTGTGTGCTTAAAAAAGAGACTCTTCTAATTGAGACATCCAAGATTCTGAAAGGGCTTGATAGGGTAGAAGATTGAGGTAGAGAGATTGTTCCCACTGGTCGGGGAATCTAGAACACGGGGGCACAGTCTCAGGAAAAGGGGTCAGTCATTCAGGACTGAGATGAGGAGAAATTACTTCACTCAAAGGTTTGTGAATCTTTGGAATTCTCTACCCCAGAGGGTTTTGGATGCTCCATCATTGAATACATTTAAGGCTGTGATAGGTAGATTTTTGGTCTCGCAGGGAATCAAGGGATAGGGGGAGCGGGCAGGAAAGTGGAATTGAAGCCCAAGATCGTGTTGAATGGCGGAGCAGGCTTGATGGGCCATATGGTCTACTTCTGTTCCTTGTTCTTGTGACTTCATTGGCTGTAAATCACTTTGGGACATCCTGAGGTAGAGAAAGGCGTTATAGAAATGCAAATCTTTTTCTTAATTTAAATTGCTTTCACTGTTTGTACAAGTGGACATGGGGAGCAACCAGTACCTGCTAGGCGGAGGAGTACACAGGGTGATGAGAGGCTGTGGTGGGAAGGGGATCGTGGGGGATGGAAAGAGTAGGAATTTGAGTTATCACAAACAATTAGGGAAAATTCCGTAGCATTGATGTCCATAGGAAGCGTTATGGCTTCTGTGTGACGTTCTGTACAGTGTAGCTCACTGTTAAATGCGCAGCGAAATGTCAGAGGGAGATTAAGCGCACTGTGCCAGAGGAAAAAGATATTGGGAACTTTCTCCTGTTTTATAAATGCCTCATTGAAAGCAGGATGTGAGATATCTATCGCTTTACGACAGAGGGAGATGTCTAACATATGCTGCTTATGATTCGGGAATAAGTAACCTGACAGGCCCTGGAGAGAGACATGTGTTACACCGAGGCCCTGGGTTTATCTGGGCTGACAAGCCATTTGTCTCAGCCTTGCATGATCTGTCTTGTTTTTCCGAGCACTGACTACTGGGCCAGGAGAGTTGTGAGGGCTGATTGGGAACCAGTGTGTCTGAGGACAAGAAGTATCATCTGTGGCATCATTCCATGCCTTGGCCGAATTGGGCCCAAATTTTAGTCCAGGAATATGTGGATTTAAAAAAAAAAATGAGCGTCTGTTTAGAATTATCTGAGGAGCCTGCTGACCATGTAACTTGTCCCGGTTTCCTGCAGTGTGTCGAGATGTACTGCAGGGCTCTCAATGCAGCGACGGGACTTCTTTTGGAAAACTTGTATGTTTATAGCACCTGATTGTCTGTCTGTCTTTAGGACATCCTGTGACCCTTCACATCCAATGAATTACTTTTGAAGTCGCTATTGTCTTTTGTTACAACCAAGGCGGGAGGGATGCACTGTTAATTCAGTCCCACTTCTCCACAGATCACAACATATATTTTAAATTTTCCCACTTAGCAATACGGTCAATCATATATTCTCTTTTTCCCAGAATAGAACACACTAACCCAGGTTTCTTTAATGTACAACAAAATTATCAGTTTATTATAAAACAAGTCTTAACAAGTAATAAAGAAAAGCATAAAAACATAGACTGAAATATTAAAGTATACACACACACACAGGTTAACTGGAAAAATAAAAGGGATTTTTTTGGTTCAGAGCTCTGTTACAGACAGGGCTGAATAATTGCTCATTCTTGAAGAAAACAGCAGATGAGACATGTGTTCCAAAACTGGCATACAGTCTAACTTCTGAGTACACAAAGATGGTTCACTTTGGTCTTTTAGAACAGTTCTTTTCAGGTGCATTGAGAAATAATTTAGCAGGCTTTCTTCAAAGACAGGAGATGAGATGAATTGATATAGTGGACTTCTCAGGGTCTTTTAGAGAGTTGCTGGAGAGCGAACTGGGGTGTGGTCTTCTCTCCTTCCATGACACTTCTTCAGCAGCGGGAGCTAACTTTATCTCATTCCAGAAGGTAAAATACACTGACTCTACTGCTAAAAGCTTGTGAATTTGCTGTCCTCTCAGGTGTGCGCTACTGCCCCCGGTCTTGTCCAATCAAGGGGCGCCTGTTGCTTCCCTGCCCACACCTTACCTGTTACCAGGGTTTCTGTTCTGGTTTTAACTTGAATCATGTGACAACAAGTAAACATTGTTGCCAAACCAGTTCTTTCAGTGTCCCCTTGATGACCCTCTTGGAAAAAAAACTGGTCTAACATTTCTTCAGTTTGACTCTGAATTCCTAAAAAACAAAATCACTTCTGTAACACTTTGTGTTCAAATCCCTCCATGTCCTCGCCTCTCTCTATCTCTGTCACCTCCTCCAGCCCTCGGAAATCTCCGGGTTCCTCCAACTCTGGCCTCTTGTGCAAACCTCGCTCCTTTCACCCCAATATTGACGCCCATGCCTTTAACCGTATAGGCTGCAAGGTCTGGAATTTTCTCCATAAATAACCTTCTCCTTTTAAAACGCTCCTTAGAAGTTTCCGCTTTGACCAACCTTTTTCATCAGTCCCTCGTAATGTCTCCACCTTTGACCCAGTGTCAATGTTTGTCTGATTACACTCTCTCGAAATGCCTTGGGATGTTTTACTACGTTAATGGTGCTAAATAGATGCAAATAGTTGACCCATCAAGCTCATTCAAATCTGCTAACTGCCTGCTACTTAGGATGAACTGAGTGGTGTCTGTTGGAGGTGGGTGGGCATGGAGGGGGTACACGCCCACTGTATAGAGATGTTCCCAATGTTGATTCATCAACTTGTGCTCCAAAAGGTTGGGTGGGGCATAGGGCAGAGCAACCAGGTGAGATTCCCGTCATTGGCACAAAGGTTGCATTACAACGACTACAATGTTTATTTATATAGCACCTTTAACATAACAAAGCAGGCGAACATACAAATTAGGAGCAGGAGTAGACCACTCAGCCCCTCGAACCTGCTTCACCATTCAATATCATGGCTGATCTGATTGTAACCTCAACTCCACATTCCCGCCTACCCCCAATAACCTTTCACCCCCTTGCTCATCAAGAATCTATCTACCTCTGCCTTAAAAATATTCAAAGGCTCTGCTTCACTGCCTTTTGAAGAAGAGAGTTCCAAAGACTCACGGCCCTCAGGGAAAATTTCGCCTCATCTGTCTTAAATGGGCGATCCCTTATTTTTAAACAGTGACCCCTAAATCTAGATTCTCCCACTAGGGGAAACATCCTTTCCACATCCACCCTGTCAAGGTGCTTTACAGGAGCATAATCAAACAATTTGTAGCTTGGTTAAAGAGGTAGGTTTTAAGGAGTGTCTTAAAGGAGGAAGGAGAAGTGGAGAGGCAGAGAGCTCAGGGCTGAGGCAGCAGAAAGCATGAAGGGCAGCTCATGTGGAGAGAACTATCACAGGACTGTGTTCAAAGCAGTACCAAAACAATGAAGAGAGTCGAGGCCGTTTAAAAAGTGAAAACATTTCATTTATATAGTGCCTTTCATGACCTCAGTACGTCTCAAAACACTTTCCAACCAATGAATTGTAGTCACTGTTGTAACGTAGGAAACATGGCAACCAATTTGCACTCGGCAAGATCCCACAAACAGCAATGTGTTAATGACCAGTTAATGGTTTTTTAGTGATGTTGAGTGAGGGATAAATATTGATAAAATTGAGTGAAGCAAGTGGTTGGAGGCTGGAGACAGGAGTAAGGTTGGATTCTGAATTCGGAAAGTTGCAAACGTAGATTTTTTTTTGCACATCGGAGAGGCCTGACTCTCAACCTGACGCTCACCCTTAAATTGAAATGAAATATTGGAGGGTGTGCAGTACAGTGCAAGTCTCTGCCCGATGCCTGTGTGTGCTGGGAACCTGCTGGAGACTGTCAGATTGTCATTACCCTGGAATCCAGCTGTCAGTCAGAGAGAGGAGTCCGCTGCCCCTTCTGTTCAAGCTGCATTTGAACGGTGGTCCCTGAGGTAAAAGAGGGCAGCGTTCTAACATTCAGCTCTGCCAGCAGTCCCTGCTGCAGATGAAATTCTTCACTGTTGGTTGGAAAGGTTGTGTTAAATATTCAGAAATGTGATGCGAGCATGCAAATGAAATCTTCAGTTGACAGGAAGAAAGAGACTTGCATTTCTATAGTGCCTCTCATGACCTTAGGATGTTCCAAAGCACTTTACAGCCAATGAAGTCATTTTGAAGCATCGTTGCTGTTGTAATGTAGAGAAATGCGGCTGACCATTTTGCACAGCAAGATCCCATGAGTAGCAATGTGATAAATGACCAGATCTTCTGTTCTAGGTGTTGACTGAGAGATAATTACTGGCCAAGGCACTACTCTTCCTCCCAATAGTGGCTGTGGGACCTTTTTTAGATCAACCTGAGATTGCAGAAGGCGCTTTTAATGTCGCATCTCTGACAGTGCAGCACTCCCTCGGTACCACCAGCGAGAGTGTCAGCCTGGATTATGGGCTCAAGTGTCTGGAGTGGGGTTTGAACCCATGACCTTCTGTTTGCATACAAGCATTTATTGGAAAAAGAGGGGATTACTATAAGTGAGTGTTAAAGCCAGGTCCATTGCAACATTCTAGAGGGAACTCAATAAAAACTTGAAGAAAATTAATGGATTGTACAGTGAAAGAACATGAGATGAATGGGCAGCTCTGATGTGGAGCCAATGACAGCACAGGCGAGATGAATGGTCTCCTCATGGCTAAATCTCATTGATTCTTGGTGTATGCCTTGAATGGGATGAGTCACTACAAAGAGAAGGCTGAGGGGTGACCTAATAGAGGTCTTTAAAATTGTGAAAGGTTTTGATAGAGTGGATACAGAGAGAATGTTTACTCTTGTGGGGAAGAGCAAAACTGGAGGCTAACAGTATAAGATAGTCACCGAGAAATACATTGGGGAATTCAGAAGAAACCTCTTCACTCTGAGAGTGGTGAGAATGTGGAACTCACTACCACAAATAATATGAGGCGAATAGCATAGATGTATTTGAGAAATCTTGATAAACATGAGGCAGAAAGGAATAAAGAGTTAATGCTGGTTGAATTAGCTGAGGAAGGATGAGAGGACACTCGGGTGGAGTATAAATGTTGCCATGGACTGATTGAGCTCAATGGCCTTTAATGTGTTGTATATGCTTTGTAATATCCAGGGCACTTTCTCAAGTGTGCACCTTCCTTGTGGATCTTACTCTTTTCAATAGCTTCAAATCCAACTGTAAAAAGATGCAAGCCCCTTTCTCTTCAGGCTGGCCTTGGATTGATCAATCTCCATACTTGGTGACTTATTGAGGGATAGCGTCTGGATTTCCAAGGACTGGAGATGTGATGGAAATAGAATCCTGTCTCGAGTGGATTCCAGATTGCCTTCTGAATCAGCGAGTTCTTTCATTTGTTTGCATTCCAGGTGGACTTCTTTTTTTTAAAAAAAACCTCTGTGTTTTTCCTGAAAGTTCTTTGCCTCCTCTCTTGATGGCTACTGGTGTACAGTTCCACATGTAATGGCATCCCTCCCATACCTCACTGCACTGACCAACGACCAGGAGTATTGTGACTCCTGGATGGTGGGTGTTCACACTCTTTCGGATGAGATGTCGAGCCCTCTTGGCTGGAAGGAAAGTACCCTTTGGCGCTGTTTTGAAAAGAGCAGGGTGTTCTCACTGAGGTGTCCTGGCCAATATTTATCCCAAAACCCAACTTCCCTTTTATTTAAAAAAAAAAGCTACATTATTTGACCATATATCTTTGTGGTGGGATCTTGCTGTGTGCAAATTGGTTGCTGTGTTTCCCTACGTTACAACAGAGACTCAACTTCAAAAGTATTTCGTTGGCTGTAAAGTGCTTTGGAATGTCCTAAGGAGATGAAAGATGCTATCTAAACGCAAGGTCTTCCAGTTGGCGGACTGGTCTGATACTGGACGGTGCATCAAATCAGACCTTGATGCTGGCAGCCAGCCAGGGGTCACTGGATGGCAATCAGGCCCAGGCATTACTGTCCCTCCTGTTCACAGCCTGGGAGGGCACTGAGGCCAACTCTTAGCCCCATCATGGCATCAGCTAATTCAGTGCAATCCTGGTAGGTGTGAGTGGTTTAGTACAAGATCACAAAGTGCTTTCACTTAGTGTGGCAGTGGGTGTGGAGGGGGAGCGGTGTTGCGGTATTGTGGGGGGGTAGGGGGTGCGGGGGGAACCGGTGATCCAATAGGTGGGAGCAGTGGAGCCCCCGCATCCCCGTGTTCAAAATATCCAATGAGACTCTTTGCTTTTGCCGCCTGATGGCTTGAGTGCTGATGTAAATTTACTTGTGTGACTGAGGACCTCTCAACAGAGTAATCACTCCAGCCAATTGTTTTATACTCTGCATTTTTTCTCGTCAATGAAATTGAGATGCAGAAACAGCGGTGGAAGTGGTAATTCAGCACGGCAGCTTTCTGATCTGTGTTTGAGTAGGTGGACAGTTGCATTGCGGGGTCGCCTCGCTGTGGTCAGTCAGCAGTAAACGTGCAGATGTCCAGCCTGAGGTTCCCTTCGCGTTATGGAGGTTCAAAGAATGATACAGCTGCGAAGGAGGCCATTTGGCCCATCGTGCCTGTGCCAGCTCTTTGAAAGAGCTATCCAGTTAGTGCCACTAACCCCTGGCCTTTCTCCATAGTCCTGCAAATCTTTCCTTTTCAAGTATCTAATTCTCTTTTGAAAGTTACCGTTGAATGTGCTTCCACTGCCCTTTCAGGCAGCGCATTCCAGATCACAACAGCTCGCTGTGTAGCAACTTCTGTGGTTTCCCCCCTCAGTTTTTGTACATTCCTTTCCTTTCTGTACCAGTGGTCGTACATGCTGTGAATGGGAGTTGGGCTGAAGTAATTGTGTATTGATTGGTAGGACAGTGGAGCAGAGAGCTGTAGGAATACAACAGGACAAAGACCTGGAGATTACATGATTAATTACTCCTTGCTTTTGTTTAATTTGGTTGCTTTGCACTCACTTTTCCCTGTGCTGAACGTTTCCACGTTTTCTTCTGTCTTTCCGTCACCCACCCCTCAATGTCTCTCTCTCTTTCTCCTGTCTCCATCCTCCCCTCTCTGTCTCTCTACTTTTTCCCTCCCTCCCTTCTCCGCCTTGCCTGTCTCTCTCTCTCTTTCCTCCCTCTCTGTCTTTCCTCTCTATCCTCCTTCCCCCTGCCTACCACAACTCCTTTCTTTCCCTCCACCTGCGCCTCCCCCTCTCTCTGGCAGAACCGGGCACTGAGTCTGTCATTGGTCGTGTGTCTCTGTGTGTGTGTCTGTGTGTGTGTCTGTGTGTGTGTCTGTGTGTGTGTCTGTGTGTGTGTCTGTGTGTGTGTCTGTGTCTGTGTGTGTGTCTGTGTCTGTGTCTGTGTCTGTGTCTGTGTGTGTGTCTGTGTGTGTCTGTGTCTGTGTGTGTGTGTGTACCGCTGTGTCTGTGTCCCTGTTGCAGCCCCTGTGTCTAGCACCTAGCTGCAATGCTGAGGATCTTTGCTGTGGTGGGACATGCGGAAGTTGGAGTACCAAATGCTCCTTTGTCAGGTCACTGCTCAGGTCACGCTGGAGTTTGTTGCAGCTGCAACAACTCGTCATGAGCTGAATGAGGAATCTTAGCTTCCACTAAAACTGAAACCAGAAGCATTTCAATGGTCCCCCGCCCCCAACTCCAGGAGGTGCTGTCTCCTGCCTGGGTACAGTTTCCATGGTATCCCGAAAGTACCTTATCCAAGTGACCAGCATCCGCAGTATTTTGCTTTTATTTTAATGACCATTCTTCACTTCGGCCCCTCTCTGTGGGGGAGGGGAGAACAATCTGGCTGACTGGCTCGAGATCTGCTCAGACACTCCACCTCTTCCCCAACCCACCCCAGATGGAACCTGCGATCGTCCTGCTCCACAACTGCCGACAACTAAAGGCCTGCTGGGGTCTGCAACTGAAATCCGACCCGAGCCCGACCTGGCCCGAGTCCTGTGATTTTTTTTTTTTTACCGTGCCCGACCCGACTGCCGGAATGAAGTTGATTATATCAAAGAGGTTGTGCTCTACCTTGGATGGAATCGCTCACTGCAGCCTAGTGCGGAGTCCGGATGCACATTTCCCGCCTTGACATCCTGGCTGTTCAAATTTTGAAGCTTTTCCCTCCCTAAGCAAAAGGCAGCAATGTGTCCGACCTGACCCAACCCAACCCAAGCCTGAATGCCGGAGACGGAAGAGAGTCCCAACCCGACACACGACGTCAGGCCTGGTTGGGTTCGGGTCGGGTAGCCATGCTCGAGCAACAACAACGCTTTTACTTTTTAAAAAAATCCATCGAAGTGACAAAACACGTGGATGACTGTGATCTGCAGAGTGCCATGCTGCAGGCACTGACGGACTGAGATAAGACCTCCCACCACTTGGAAAAACGTGGCAGGATATAGGGGGCCTGGTGGGGTTTGGAGAAGGGTGGGGTTGCCTGGGGAGATGTTGGGGGGGTGGGGTTGGAATCTATGGTGACCTGTAGAACTTGTCTCTGCCTGCACGAGTCAACCGCTTGAGACACCAGGTAAAGCCTGGCTACCTGACCCGAAGCCGACTGGACCCTACTATGTGCCAGGTTCGGGTCGGGTTGAAATTCCGAGTCTAGCATTTGGGCTCGGGTCAGGTCGGGCTTGACATTTCTTCTGGGAAGTCACGGGATCAGACTTGCTCAGGATTCCCCACAACTCCAGCTGTAGGAATAGCTTGCTGCCGGAACAGGTGAAGACGATTCAGGGGATTCGGGTCGGGGTCGGGTTCGGGTTAACTGTGGTC
This sequence comes from Heterodontus francisci, assembly GCF_036365525.1. Taxonomy (NCBI): domain Eukaryota; kingdom Metazoa; phylum Chordata; class Chondrichthyes; order Heterodontiformes; family Heterodontidae; genus Heterodontus; species Heterodontus francisci. Next base: position 85,129,218 of record NC_090389.1, on the reverse strand, counting down.
GGGTCGGGCCAAGGTCGGGTTTTAATTTTATACCCGAGCAAGGCTTTAAGATGAGGGGAGAAAACAGGGGGGAAAGAATATTTCCCTGGCTACATTTGAGTCATGTTTTCTAATGGGACGTGTGCTGCTGTTTCTCTGTTTATGTGGATGTGTGTGCTTGTGTGTTTTTTGTGGTTGCGTGTGTATTAATGTGGGTATTTTTTGTGTTGAATGTGTATGTTCTAAGCTCTGGAATTCTCTACTTAAACCCCTCTACCTCTGTCCTTTCTAAGACACCCCTTGCCCTCGTTAACTAAGCTTATGCTAAGCTGTCCTAATATCACTTCCTTTAGTTTATTGTCAATATTGTTTGACAACGCAACTGTGAAGCACCTTGGCTACATTTTACTAGGTCAAAGGCGCAGTATAAATTCGAGTCATCGTTGATGGTGAAGCTTACAAAGCTGTCATATAGTGGGACTGTGAAATGACGACGGTCTCTTGTTGACTTATGTTGACAAAAGCTGCTGCCTGTTGTTGACTCTGGCAGAGCAAGTCCTGAACTGTGACTCGTCGATGCCATTCCCTCCTGTGGTGTCAGCACGGTGACATTGTCTGTGTTTGGACCTGTGGTTGCTTAACCAACACTCTTGATCTGAAGCCGAAACTGATACGCAGCAGGGCTGAGTCATGGTGTAAAAATGTTCGACTGTTCATATTTTTCCGCCCAAAATTTATTTTTGTAATTTCTTTTTTTTCTTCTCCCCCAGCGGTCACTCGGTGTCAGCTATGGCTCAGGTGGGTAACACTCCCACCGTGAGTCACAAGGTTGTGGTTTTAAATCTCACTGCAGAACTTGAGCACAAAATCTAGGCTGACACTCCCATTGCAGTACTGAGGGAGTGCTGCACTGCCGTCTTTTGGATGAAATGTTAAACTGAGCCCCCTGTCTGTGGCTCAGGTGGAATGTACAAGATCCTATGGTGCTGTTTGAATAAGAGCAGGGGAGCTTTCCGCAGTGTCCTGGCTCACTATTTATCCCTCAACCAGCACTGTGAAAACAAATCACTGGACATTATCACATTGCTGTTTGTGGGAGCTTGCTGTGTACAAATTGCTGCTGTTTCCTGCATTACAACAGTGACTACACTTCAAATACTTCATTAAAGCACTGTGGGACATCCTGATGTCATGAAAGGCGCTATATAAATGTATGTTTGTTCTTTCCGTCGGCGGCGCAGTGGTTAGCACCGCAGCCTAACCGCTCCAGCGACCCGGGTTCAATTCTGGGTACTGCCTGTGTGGAGTTTGCAAGTTCTCCCTGTGTCTGCGTGGGTTTCTACTGGGTGCTCCGGTTTCCTCCCACATGCCAAAAGACTTGCAGGTTGATAGGTAAATTGGCCATTAGCAATTGCCCCTAGTATAGGTAGGTGGTAGGGAAATATAGGGACAGGTGGGGATGTGGTAGGAATATGGAATTAGTGTAGGATTAGTATAAATGGATGGTTGATGGTCGGCACAGACTCGGTGGGCCGAAGGGCCTGTTTCAGTGCTGTATCTCTAAATAAAAATAAAATAAAAACCTAGGTGCCCTGTGAGCATTGCCACAGGGGATCAGCTAGCAAATATGTAGATTTTTTTTTTCGTTTTCTTAACAAAAGGAGCTGCTTGAAAGTTGAACAAGTGTTCAACATGTTGGTGAAAGTGACTCCCATCGCCAACTCTAAACCAAGTCCAAAGCAACTTGTTTTGTGTGATTGGATGCCATGCCTTTGCCTGGTGTGCAGAACTGGGGTATTCTGCAGGTCAGCAGTGATCTGTTACCCATCCTCGAGGGATATCTTGTGTTGTGTAACACTGCCACACACGCACACCCTGAATAGTAAAATACCAAGCTCCAATTTGTGAACAGCCTCACTTCATCCAATACTCTTGCTCTTGCAGATTTAAGGTAATTGGCAAGAAGAACCAGAGTGGAAATGAGAATTTTTTTAACTCGGCGAGGTATGATTTGCAATGCATTACTGACAGGATGGTGGAAGCAGATTCAGTAGAGAATTGGATATATACCTAAAGATTTGCATTTATAACCTGTCCTTCACAACCTTGGCAAGAGTCGAAACGCATTACAACCAATGAAACACTTTTTTCTTGAAGCTAAGATTGTTGTTACGTTGGAAACAGGTGAGCCAATTTGCGCCCAGCAAGGGCCCAGGAACTGCAATGTGATACTGATCAGCTGATCTGTTTTAAGGGGTTAGTTGAAGGATAAATATTGGCCAGGGCACACTTTGCAAATTTATGAGGGAAGAGTGTAGGTCAAAGTGGGACTAATTGGATAGCTCTTCCCAAATGGCCTCCTGTGCTCTGAGATTCTAATGAAGACCCGCAATGTATAGGCAACAATTAGCTGGGTCACTTTGTGCATCTTCCCCACTGACTCTGTGGAACGCCCGTTACACCATGCGTGCTTTTCACCCCTCCGTCCCGACTTGATGCAAACACTTGGCAGTCAGTTCCCGCTTAGCATCATGTTGAAATGGGCCGGAGTTCTGTTCCCTTCCTCTTCTCTTGTCTGGGAGGAAACAGCTGCCCAGTCCGTGAGTCATTCCAACAGCAGGAAGGAACTCTGAGCGATATTCCCGAAGTCTGTCATTTGAGAATATATTAAGGCCTGGGACAGGAATCTATGACTTTTAAAGAGTATTTTATTCTGCTTGTGGTGACCATAGCTCTGAAATTTCCCTTTGACCTTCCAGGGATCGAGGGGTGTTATGGTTTAAGATCTCTCTGCCTGATTCTGTTCGGGCATGTTCAGAAATGAGCAGGTTGGATAAAATACTGTTCCTTGCTGCAATAATTTGTTTACATGGTCTGTAGCACACTGGTGACAGTTCAGGTGCATGTTTGAAAAGTTATTCTCGGGATGTGGGTGTTGCTGGCAAGACCAGCATTTACTACCCATTCCTATTGAAAAAATAGTGGTGGGCCCTTGAACAGCTGCAGTTCCCTGTGGTGAAGGTGCTCCCACTGTGCCATTAGGGAGCGATTTGGACCCAGTGACGATGAGGTAACGATCGATCTAGTTCCAAGTCCGGATGGTGTGTGCTTTGGAGGGGAACTTGCAGGTGGTGGTGTTCCCATGCATCCACTGCCCTTGTCCTTGTAGGTGGCCGAGGTCGCGGGTTTGGAAGGTGCTGTCGAAGGAGCACAGTGACAGCAAACATTTAACTCTCCTTTTCTGACTAAGCTTCAAAGTGTAAACTAACTGACCCGACAGAAAATGTGGGGAGGGTTGCCTGTGTACTCAGCGCTGGAATAAGGGAGATAAGAAAGACTTGCATTTATATAGCACTTTTCCTAACCTCAGGGCATCCACTTTATAACCAATGAAGTACTTTTGAAGTGTAGTCACTGTTGTAATGTAGGAAATGCAGCAGCCACTTTGGGCACAGCAAGATCCCACAAACAGCAGCGACCAAATAATCTGTTTATGTAATGTTGCTCAAGGGATAAATATTGACAAGGACACTGGGGAGATGTCCCCTGTTCTTGTTTAAAATAGGAGCCATAGGATCTTTTCCATCCACTTGAGAGGGCAGACAGGGCCTTGGTTTAATGTTTCATCCGAAACATAGCACCGACAGTGCAGCACCCACACAGTGCTGGCATTGGGAGTTTCGGCCTAGATTTTGTGCTCCAGTATCTCCATTGGGACTTGAACTCACAACTTTCTGATCTGAGAGGTGCATGTGCTACCCACTGAGCCACAGCTGTCACCTAACTGACCAAAGGCTGTGGTTTTGAGATCTTGTGTAGAATAAATTAGAGCAGGAGAATCACCGCTCTTTTCTGTGAAGGAAAAGACGCTGCAGAAATGTCATTTTTTTGGGGGCAATAATTTTATGTAGACATGTCACGGTTGACATTTTTCTGATGCATAGGCGAAGCAAAGCTGACCCCTGACTTGATGCCAGTGGGGGAGAGGGCAGAGAGGTGCAACTGTCTCCTTTTTAAGCATTTACTTGTGGAGTTTCTCTCCTTGTGCTCGATCTCTTGTTCTCTGAACAAGAAACCTATTTACAGACTCTAAAACATGCACAGCAGTAGTCTGTGAACAGTAGTCACTGTACTTGGCAACTTCAAAGTTGAACCAAGTCCAGATCGGAACTGGATCAAACCACTCTGTGTAAACAGTGGTCATTGTTAGATTGGGGGACCACCCGTGCGGTTCACTTTCTGTTTTCTCTGTCCCGTCCTGCAAATAAACTTATCTGTCTTGATGAGAGTTGGAACAAAGGTTTGTTTTTTGATTTAAAGCCAAGGAATGTTTCCCCCACGCCTCTTTCACAATCTCAGTAATCATCCGACCTGCTTGTTTTTGCTTTGCATTATATGTAAATTTACTATTTGTCTGGGATCCTTCCTTTTTTTTTTGCAGGTTTAGGGCCTCTGTCCAGCTTTGCACCAGTGAGTTTAATTGGAGTCTCTGACTGCAGAGCAACGATTCCATCAAGCTGTGAGCTCCACTGCTTGTTCCCTTCACATTCTGTCACTACCAGCTGGATTTGTGCCATTGAAGACTGAGTTGTGGCTGCAATTAATGGCGCTGATCGGTCTGCCCTCCATGTTACTTTTACGTTGCCCCTAACAGCGACAACTTGTATTTTCTTAGCACAGCTAATGCAGTAAAACATCCCGAGGCATTTTGTAGGAGTGTATTCAGATTAAATTTGACACTGAGCCACCTAATGAGATCTTAAGACAGGTGATCAAAAGCATGGTCAAAGAGGTAGGTTTTAAGGAGCACCTTCAAGGAAGAAAGAGGTGGAAAGGTTTCTGGAGGGAATTCCAGAGCTTTCACTGAAGGCAGTGGTGCAGCGATTAAAACCGGGGTTGCTCAAGAGGGCAGAATTGGAGGAGCAGAGGGATCTTGTGTGCTGGAGGAGGTTACAGAGATAGGGAGGGGTGTAGGGGCTGGAGGAGGTTACAGAAATAGGGATGGGTGTAGGGGCTGGAGGAGGTTACAGAGATAGGGAGGGGTGTCTGGGATGGAGGAGGTTACAGAAATGGGGAGGTTACAGAGATAAGGAGGGGTATAGGGGCCGGAGGAGGTTAGAGATAGGGAGGGGTATAGGGGCTGGAAGAGGGTACAGAGATTGGGAAGGGTCGAGGTCATTGGGGTGGGGGAGTGTGGTGGAATTTAAAATCCAGCTCAGTATAAGGGCTTTAATTGCTGAAAGTGTATCCCAGATGAGTTATCATTAAATATGCTGCCCATCTCAGTACCGAGGCATCGTCTGAAATCGGGTGGACTCTTTGAGCTAGAATCTAAAATTTACACAACAATCTCCAGCTGCCTTGTGCCAGTGGCAGAATCGTTGATTCGGATTTTGGGGGGCCCATGATAAAGGATGCGAAAATGGAGGCAGTTGGTTCCTGGAAACCAACTTTCCAGAATCCACTTTGAAATGAGGCCAATAAAGAAATGAACAGTGTGTGAAGGTTTTAGCCGTGACTCAGTGTGTAGAACTCTCACAGAGGTTCCAAATCCACAGATTTGACCCCATAATCCAGGCTGACACTCTCGGTGCGGTACTGAGGGAACTCTGCACTGTCAGAGGTGCCGTCTTTTGGGTGAGATGTTAAACCGAGGCCTCGTCTGTCGCCAAGATCAAATGCCACACGGCCCCTCGAGCCTCCGCCATTCAGTAACATTGTAGTTGATCTTCTACATCAATTCCACTTTCCCACCCTATCGTCATCTCCCTGGATTCCCTTAGTATCCAAATAAATCTATCAATCTCAGTCTTGAATATCCTCAAAGACTGAGTGTCCACTGCCCTCTGGGGTAGAGAATTCCAAAGATTCACAAACATTTCAGTGAAGAAACTTCTCATCTCCATCCTAAATTGCTGAGCTCTTAGTCTGAGACATGACCCCTGGTTCTCTTCAGTGTCTCTGGTAGAATGCATAATTTGCATATCTAAATAAAATATATGCATCGAATTTATGTATCAATGGAAGCAAAAAATCAAAATTAATATGGACCTAACTCTGAATTATCACTTTTTTGACTTTTTTTTAAGCTATAATTTTGTCAGTAAAGTCATCTTTAAAACAAACTTAGTCTTAATTCAACGCATCTTGTTAATTTTTTCAGCTGTTGATTCTCGTGATTTAAAAAAAAAGCTTGTGATAATTCAGAATAATTTATTGTCTAAGCGGTCTAGAAACAATATTGGTCAGAACCGTAAAACCTGTTCCTTGAACTAACGGCATTATCTATAACTGCGGTGTAGTTATACCACTGGAGCAAATGGACTATTAGACAGCTGCAGGTTGCAGAACCATGTTCTAGACACTGCAACCCGGGGAAAACCACCTCTGAGCATCGAACATGTCAAACTGTCTCCGAATTCTGTATGCTTCAGTGAGATCACCTCTCATTCTTCCAGAAGATATAAGCCCATTTTACTCACACTCTCCTTGTTGGACAGCCCTGTCATCGCAGGAATAAATCTAGAAGTTGAAATTTGAGAGGAAGACTGTGTCCCAGGATTAGCCAAACTCTTGATTTACAGAGAATCTGAATGCATCTCCGCTGGTTAGGAAATCGGATACTGGATCTGTCTAATCATTCTTCTTTCTTCCTCCTGGAATGTACACCATGTTTCTGCCACGGCAAACTGCATGGAATTATGTTTATTTAAAAGGCTTGCTGATCATAAATACAGTGTGGCTTGACAGATGCAAGTGTTCTAATAGGTTGGTGTGGTTATTGTAAACTTGTTTTGATTCACTCTGGAGTGGTCTTTGTAGGGTAGGGAGTGTGGAAACACAAGGTCTACCAACAACATAGCCTCGGTATTTTTTTTCTCGAGTGTGCGGGCAATTTGTTGAAGTGTGCAACCCCTTTAAAACATATTTGCGTGGTCATGTCGCGTTAACTTAAAGGGACAATTTGTGTGTGGGAACTTTGGGGCCGCTGAGCGAACAAACATTGCCTGCAAATAACTTTGGTCTTGGATAAGGGAAGATAAAAATCAGTCAGGAAAAGGTGTGGGCTGTGTGGCTCCTGATGCTTGGCACACTGTCGACATTTTTCCACATAGCAATGTTGCTTTTTTCTCCTCCCTCTTTGGATTGGCCAGATTGCAAGGAGATGAACTTGCTTTTGAGTCTACATTGGTGTACACTTCATTTGCCCCCATTTCACCCCCCAACATCTTCCCTGCTGTCTTACCATGAAGATTGTGGATCTTGCTGGACTGGATGCCTTGGGAGATAGCTGCTGTCTGGCACCTTGTCCTAAGTGGTTGTTCTTGATAGTAAGCCTGGGCAGAGACATGGTAATTTTCGACTGCAGAAGGCGTCACAACTGAACCTAATCCAACTCCCGCCTGACTTCTGTGCATCGGAATTGCAGGGTAGTGACCAGGAGTCTTGGCGAAATGTTTTACTTTGTCAGCCGTGGTAGCATTCTTGCCTCTGAGTTAAAATGTTATGGGTTCGAGCCCCATGTCAGATACTTGAAGACAAAAATCTAGGCTAACGCTGCAGTGCAGAGCTGAGGGACTGCTGCACTGTCGGAGGTCTGTCTTTTGGATGAGATGTTAAATTGAGGCCCTATCTGTCCTCTTAGGTAGAAGTAAAAGATCCCAGGGCACTATTTTGAAGAATAGCAGGGTTAGTATGCTGGCCAATATTTATCCCTCAACCAATACCACTGAAGAACAGATTATCTGGTCATCATTACATTACTGCCTATGGGAGCTTGCTGTACACAAATTGGCTGCTGCATTTCCTACAATACAACAGCGACTACACTTCAAAACTACTTCTTTGGCTGTAAAGCACTTTGGGACATCCTGAGGTTGTGAAAGTTGCTATAGAAATACAAGTCTGTCTTTCTGGTGTCGAACGCTCCGGTGACTCTACTCTCTGATTTGCCTCCTTCTGTTCTCTTACCTGCCCAGTGCAGGAGTGATTTGGGAGGATGTCAGAGAACTGAAGGGGGCAGTAGAGGATGTCAGGTGGATGAAGGTATATTGCCAGCACGCTTTCCTCTGCATCAGCAGGTGGGGGTTGAACATTTGTTGCTTCATTCCCTGCTGTAATTTTTTTAAAAATTAATTCACGGGATATGTGTGTGTCGCTGAACAAAAACATTCCGTTCTTCCCCGTTTCCCCCACTCCATCCCCTGTGTTTCAACTTAAAAGCTTATTTCAAAGTGGCAATTAATTTAAAAAGTGCAGTGCCTGCCAATCCAATTGTACTCACGATATACCTGCTGTTTGCACATTTGTGCACTGTATTTGGCGGCCAGCTTAAGCTCCTTTATACCTGCTGCTGCTGTGTTGAAATGATTGCGGAGGGCAAAAGACACTGACAGAACAAAGAATGGTCACCGTTGAGAAGCTTTTGGAATCTGCAAGAAGATAATTGTCTTGAGTGGGAGGTCAGCATAACCTGAATGGGTTTTAAACTTGAAATTTAGAAGCAAAACATTTCTTATGTGGAAATATTGGGAGGGGAGGACTTCTGTGCTTCAGAGCATCCTTGGGATTGTCTGAGCCAGGACTGTTCCTTCAACGGGGTCCCTCCAACAGGGTACCATTATTTTGCTGCTGTTGCATTGTTGAATTGGAATGTGTCCCATAGTAATGTGAGCCTCCATTATTTTTGTAAAGGAAGTACCCCTCGCATTTGTCTGAACTGGCCCAAATTCATTTTTGCGGTACATGAGTTGGCCCGTCTTCAGATCGATTTGAGATTTCATGGAGGATGCCATGTTTGTTTTTTGTGTTTATGGCTGCCCTGTTCATTTGCAGGAGGATTTATCTTCCCCACCCCCCCCTTCCCCCCCCCCCCTCTTTCTACTCCGTCTTCTGTCTTTCCCCCAATGTTATCCCTTTCTTCTCTTTTCTTGCATCACCTCCAACTCTTCTCCCATTCCCCACCCGCCCTCAACATCACCCCCTCTATTTGCTCCTGATCGTCTCCCATCTCCCCCACCTCAAGTAGTTGGCCACAGTTGGGATATAGCTTGATGGTTGGTTGGATCCCCCTCGTACATCACCATCGGTGCAGTGTGTCGCCGGGAGGATTGTTTTGGTAGTTTATTGGATGGAACGGGCGGAGGCCATCACAATCCTCCTCCTGGCCGAGGCTTGTCCAACATCCCATGGACATTCCAGCAGACAGTCAGGATAGCCATGAGGAGGGGCAATCTAGTTGATTTCACCATCTCCTCTGCTCCTCCTTACCCCGTACCATAGGGGCACTAAATTAATCTGTAGAACCCCGTACTGTCATCCCCTTCTGGCTTCAGTGTGGTACTGGGTAGCATGTTTTCCAAATGAACTAACAGAGATTGTCCACGGAGGAATTTATACTTCAGCCGTGTTTACCAAGTTAGCTCCTTGAGGGACTGAATGGCAAAGTCTTCCCAGTCAGGGAGAGGTGATTGTCCTGATAGGAATAGAGTAGGCTGACGCTCCCAGTGCAATACTGAGGGAATGGTGCACTGCCAGACGTGCCATCATTCAGATGAGGTGTTAAACCGAGGCCTTGTTTGCCCTCACAGGTCCCATGGCACTATTTTGAAGAAGGACAGTGGAGTTCTCCCCGGTGCCCTGGCCAATATTTATCCCTCAATCAACATCACTAAATGAAAAACAAAATTATCTGGTCATTATAACATTGCTGTTTATGGATCTTGCTGTGTGCATTTCCTACATTACAACAGTGACTTCATTTAAAAGTACTTAATTGGCTGTAAAACGCTTTGGGATAACCTAGGTTGTGAAAGGTGCGATATAAATGCAAGTCTTTTTCCTACTCTTCATACAGCCACACCTCCAAACCAGGGCCTAACTTTACAGTGACAACAAATCAAATTACATTCACATCTGCCCACATCGGAACAAAAATGTCAAGGACCCAATTCTTGCTCCAAGAGACCAGAGTGTTTGCTGACTAATGGGTCAATGTAATACAAAAAGTTGGAAGCGTAGGCAGTGTTGGAGGTCATCCTATAATCTGACATTATAATGAGGTGCTCCTTGTCCTATTGGAATCATCTAAAGGTCTGGATATGGATCACATGCTGTCATTGTGCAGCTTGGAGTAGTTTACAATGCCCTTCTCATATATAGACGCACTGCATCTTGCAGCAGTTGAGACAGGACAAAGAACAAGTTTAACGATGGGCATCAGCCTGGCAGATGAAGTAAAAGACTGGCATTTCTGTTGCATCTTTCATGCCCATGGGACATCCCAAAGTGCTTTACAGCCAATGAAGTACTTCCAAAGTGTAGTCACTGTTACAACACAGAAAACACGGCAGCCAATTTGCGCACAGCAAGCTCACTTTAACAGCCATGACCAGGTAATTTTTATTTTGTGATGTTAATTTGAGGGATAAATATTTGTCAGAACATGGGGTGGGGATGGGAAGCTCCCCCGCTGCTCTTCAAAATGTTGGCTTGGTATCTTTTGCATCCACCTGAGAGGGTAGACAGGCACCTGTTTAATATCTCATCCAAAGACGGCACCTCATGATAGTTCAGCAATTCCTCAGTATTGCATTACAGTCTCTGTCTGGAATTTTATGCCCAACTCTCTGGAGTGGGGTTCGAATCCACAACCTTGGGAATCGGGTAAGAGTGCTACCCTTGCACTCAGGCCTCCAGGTCTTGAGCAGTAATACTTGAGGTGAATTGAGAGTGTGTTGAATCGTCTAAGATGCTGCTCTTTCACTGAGAGGTTAAACAGAAGCACTTGTGTCTGCCCACTCAGGTGAATCTTAAAAGTTTCCCACTGCGCTATTGGAACGAATCATTCCTCTGAGTGAATTCTATCAAAAAACAGTCCTTCATCTCCTCACTGTTCGTGGGAATGCAGTTGGTGCAGAATTGCTTGATGCCTTTCAAGGGAAGCTAGGTAAGTACATGAGGGAGAAAGGTTATTATGAAGGTACAGCAAGTCATCAGGAAAGCTAATAGAATGTTGTTTATCATGAGGGGAATTGAATACAAAAGTGGGGAGGTTATGCTTCAGCTTTACAGGGCATTGGTGAGACCACATCTGGAGTACTGTGTACAGTATTGGTCTCCTTATTTAAGGAAGGATGTAAATGCATTGGAAGCAGACTAATATAAAAACAAAAAGTGCTGGAAATACTCAGGTCTGGCAGCATCTGCGGAGAGAGAAGCAGAATTAATAATTCAGGTCAGTGACCATTCATCAGAACTGGCAAAGGTTAAAAATGTAATGGGTTTTAAGCAAATAAAGCGGGATTGGGGGGAAGAGATAACACACGGGAAGGACAGAAGACAGGACTGAAAATTGAGTTCAATAATTCCAGAGCATGACCGGCATTTTTTATTTTTATTTTATTTTAGTTTGTCTCATTCATTTTTTTTTTTTACCATTTTAGCTGCCCACTTTTTTTCATGTTTGTGCTTTTGGCTAGGGCTGTTCATTATTCTGTCATTAACACTCTCTCTGCACCAACGTTTTGTCTTTCACCACACTATTAGCACGCTCTTTGCCTTTGCTCTATGACCTCCTTTTCAGTTAATCTCTCCAGCCCTCTGTCCTCAACTTCTTCCCTTTTGTTCTCTCTTGCCCCACCCCTGCTTTATTTGCTTAAAACCTATTATATTTCTAACTTTTGCCAGTTCTGATGAAGGGTCACTGACCTGAATCATTAACTCTGCTTCTCTCTCCACAGATGCTGCCGGACCTGCTGAGTTTTTCCAGCACTTTTTGTTTTTATTTCAGATTTCCAGCATCTGCAGTATTTTGCTTTTATTTACTAGACTAATCCCTGGAACGGGTGGATTGTCTTATGAGGAAAGATTGGACAGGCTAGGCTTGTATTTGCTGGAATTTAGAAGAGTAAGATGCGTCTTGATTGAAACATATAAGATTCTGAGGGGTCATGAAGGGTGGATGTGGAAAGGATGTTTCCTCTTGTGGGAGAATCTAGAACTAGGGGTCACTATTTAAAAATAAGGGATCGCCCATTTAAGATAGAGATGAGGTGAAATTGTTTCTCTGAGGGTCGTGAGTCTTTGGAACTGGTGGAAACAGAGTCTTTGAATACTTTTAATTCAGAGATAGATAGATTCTTGATAAGCAAGGGGTTGAAAGGTTATCAGGGGTAGGCAGGAATGTGGAGTTGAGATTACAATCAGATCAGCCATGATCTTGTTGAATGGCGGAGCAGGCTCGAAGGGTTGAGTGGCCTACTCCTGTTCCTAATTCGTATGTTCATTAGACTTCAATGAAAATGGGTGAGAGGAGGATTGTGTGGAGAATAAACAGCATAAACCAGTTGGGCCGAATGGCCTATTTCTGTGTTATTGACTCCATGTAATTTATAATTCTAAGCATCTGTCTACATGACAGAGCACTTAGAAATCCGTCACTGTGTGAAAGACTTTGGGCTATTCTGGCAACGTGAGGAGCTGAATTAATTCAAGGATTGCTATTTGTTTTCTGTTATCTGCTCCTGCCGGTCCTGCCTGCGAAGGAGTGGGGTCAACACTGATTTGCACTGTTCGCACCAACACCGTCTCTATTAATATAGAGAACCTAACTGCTGGAGACGATTGGTTTTGGGTCCTGGGTCAGGTGAACTGGCACTCCGTTCTCATTACCAGTCACTGCTCTATCTCCTCCCAGGAAATGTGTCTTTATTTTTGTCCCCACTGCTACCCACCTGTCTATTTTCTCATTAATTTCCTCCACTATTACCAACAGTGTTAAGAATGTGAAACTCACTACCACATAGAGAGGTTGAGGTAAATTATAGGTGCATTTAAGGGGAAGCTAGATGAACGCATGGAATAGAAGGATATACTGGTAGGGTGAAATGAAGAAGGATGGGAGAAGGCTCTTATGGAGCATAAACACCAGCAGGGGCCTGTTGGGACGAATGGCCTGTTTCTGTGCTATAGACTCTGGAATTCTATGCACCTTTTTTTATCCCCTTCTGCCCACTGCGCCCCACCCCGCCCACATTTTCTGTATCCTGGGGTGCAATCTTGGTAGTTTCAGACCATCATTCATGTGTTTTCCACCAAACAGGAACAATAAGTGTCAGGCCATGCAGAAACACTGCTTGGTTTCATAGAGGGCAAACGAGCGTTCCTATCGAGCTTGTCTTTTGCTCTATAAAAGAATTCAGAGAAAGGTCGCTCATTAAATATTTAACACAAAAAAATTATCCAATTGTGTTGACGTTGCAGGGAGAGCAGCCAGTATAGACCGAGCCAAAGCTCAGTGTGTCATCTGATCTCGGCTCCTGCCTGGCCTTGCGTGGTAACCCCTGGGCCTGCTCGAGGGTGTCCTCCGACATTAACCCACTTAAGGAGGGAGGGGGGGGGGGGAGTGGTGGTGAGACAGGATGAGGGATCTGCAGACAGAGACCAAATAAACCTGCTGCCATCCCTTGTGAATGATATAAATATGTAAGAATGAATGACTTTACAGCCAATGAATTACTTTTATTGATGTGTAGTCACTGTTGTAATGTGGGAAATGTGTTGACCATAGAATGGTTACAGCACAGGAGGGGGCCATTTGGCCCATCCTATCCATGCCAGCTCTCTGTAAGAGCCACTCAGCTAGTCCCACTCCCCTGCCTTTTCTCCTTAGCCCTACAAATTCTTTTCTCTTTAAGTCTTACCATAACAGGGTTTAATTTTAAACACACTGTTTTTAGCTCCCCCTTGGTGAATCCTTGTTCATTGCTTTCCAATTATAAGGCAAAGAAATCAACACAAACAGGCTTTCTTAGGTTTAAAGAAGAAAAGTTGAAATTTATTACACAAACTCGAATTCGGTTAACGTCTACGGATACAGGACGCGCCCACACTAACATGCATGCATGATACACACATGAAAATAGAGACAGAAAAGAGCAGAAGTAAAATAAAGTGGAAAAGGTTGAGGCAATACCTGAAGAGTTTTTGTTATGGTTCTTCGAGCTCACTGTGCAGTCCTTGATTGTAGGTAGATCCTGCTTTTCGTTGGGGCCCAGTATTCTTCTTAAACCTTGTTTGCTGTAGGAGACTTTTCTCTCTTGGGGTTCATGTGTCTTCAGTGGATTCAGAGGCTTGTGAGAAAGAGATTGGAGCAGGCAGGAGAGATCTTCTCAGTCCAGGAGCAAACAGACACGCTCTCTGAGTTCAAACTGTTTGTACAATTCAGAAAAACCCAGGTGGCCAAGCAGGTTAGTCATGTGACGAACTGGTCTGACTACATCTTGGATTATATCACTTTAGCAGTCTCTCGAATGCTTCTCTTACACACAATACCTGGTGATCAAGGTCCATTGTGGGGAATGGTCCTTTGTCCTTCCAATCACCGCCTGTTAATATGCAAATGTCTTTTCCAGCCACGGCTGTTCTGTTTAACAAGTCCTTTCTTCACTCCAGTAACGGTTTAAAATCAATGTTTATGACAAAATTAATGTGCCTCATTCTTGGCAGGTGGGCGCCTAGCATGAAAAGTAAGTATCCAGTTGCCTTCTGAAAGGCACAATTGAATCTGCCAATTTGCGCACAGCAAGCTCCCACAGACAGCCATGTGATAATTACCAGTTAACCTGTTTTAGGTGGGGGTTGATGGTTAATTGTTGGTCAGGATCAGGGAGAATTCCCCTTAGATGGGTGTCACAGTAGGATCTTTCACATCTGCCAGAGGGGTAAGACGGGTCTTTGGTTTAACGTCTCATCAGAAAGATGGCACCTCCAACAGTGCAGCACTCCCTCGGTACTCATTACTGCAGTGTGAGTATGAGCATCGATTTTGTGCTCAAGTCTCTGAGGTGGGACTTGAACCCACTACCAATGTTCCCGTTAAAATTTAGTTGTGCACAGCCAGTTTTTTCAGTGCGTGGTCCCTTTAAACTTTTTTGCATGGCTGTGCATGTGCATCACAGAACAAGGCCTGCGCGGTATCGTCCAGGCTGCTGCGTGTCTGTGCAGCGTAGTGGGAACATTGGCTGCAACCGGAGAGTCAGGCAAGAGTGTTACCCACTGAGCCACAGATCACAAATCTCGGAATCTGCACAAGCGATGGTGATTTTCCTCTCACTATCATCTCTTTTTAATATGTGGAAGACTTGTAAATTATTCACTGAAGTTGATGTTGCCATGGGCTCCTGGTCTCGCAGCGGCTTGCAGTCCTCTCTTTATTGTGAGCATGATTCTGGACTTCCATTGAAAGATGGGGGCGGGTATAAATCAGCCCCTTCAGTCATCCCTGGGAGTGTTCATGCACAGGGCCAGTTTTGGATTATCAGGGTTTCCTCCCTTCCTCGCTGGGTCCTAGTGCCTGAAGTGTTGCCTGAAAAGTTACAATTTGGTGCATCTGCGTTTGCAGAGGTAATGTTACCACTTTCAGTTTCAATTTGTCAGCTGTGGCTCAGTGGGTAGCACTCTCGCTTCTGAGTCTCACTTCCAACTCCAGAGACTTGAGTATGTGAACCCGCTCTGACATTCTTAGTGCAGCACTGTCGGAGGTGCTGTTCTGGATGGGACACGAAACTGAGGTCCTGTTTGCGCCCTTGGATGTAAGTAATTAGTGTCAATAAAGAGGTAGTACTCGAAAAATTAATTGGATTGAAAGTTGATAAATCCCCTGGACCAGATGAGCTACATCCCAGAGTATTGAAGGAGGTGGTTACTGAGACAGTAGATGCATTTGTGGTTATCTTTCAAAATTCTAGATTCTGAAAGGGTTCCTGCAGTCTGGAAAGTAGCAAATGTAACCCGACTATTTAAGAAGGGAGTGAGAGAAAACGGAGAACTGTTAGTTTGATGTTAGTAGTAGGGAAAATGTTAGAATCTAATATAAAGGATGAGATAACTAAACACTTTGATATGATTGGGCAGAGTCAACATGGATTTGTGAAAGGGAAATCATGTTTGACAAACCTGTTGGAGTCTTTTGAGGATGTTACTTGTAGCATAGATAAAGGAGAACCAGTGGATGTGGTGTATTTGGATTTTCAGAAGGCTTTTGATAAGGTCCCACACAGGAGGTTGGTAAACAAAATTAGAGCACATGGGATTGGGGGTAGTTTATTTCAATGAATTGAGAATTGGTTGACAGACAAAGCAGACAGTAGGAATAAATGGGTCATTCTCAGGATGGCAGGCTGTTACTAGTGGGCTACCGCAAGGATCAGTGCTTGGGCCACAGTTGTTTACAATCTATATAAATAATTTGGATATGGGGACCAATTGTAACATTTCAAAATTTGCAGATGACACAAAACTAGGTGGGAATGTTAGTTGTGGAGGATGCGAGGAGGCTTCAAGGGGATTTGGACAGGCTAAGTGAATGGGCAAGAATATGGCAGATGGAATATAATGTGAATAAGTGTGAAATGAACCACTTTGGTAGAAAAAAACAGAAAGGCAGAGTATTTCTTAAATGGTGAGAGGTTGGGAAGTGTTGATGTCCAAAGGGACCTGGGTGTCCTTGTTCATGAGTTACTAAAAGCTAGTATGCAGATGCGGCAAGCAATTAAGAAGGCAAATGGTATGTTGGCCTTTATTGCAAGGGGTTTTGAGTACAGGAGTAAAGATGTATTAATTCAATTGTATAAAGCCTTTGGTGAGACCGCACTTGGAGTTTTGTTTACAGTTTTGGTCTCCTTATCTAAGGAGACCAATCTAACTTGCAACGGAGGTTCACCAGACTAATCCCTGGGATGGCGGGATTGTCTTATCAGGAGAGATTGCAGAAACTGGGCCTGTATTCTCTAGAGTTTTGAAGAATGAGAGGTGATCTCATTGAAACTTACAAAATTCTTACAGGGTGTGAGAGGGTGGATGTTGATAGGATGTTTCCTCTGGCTGGTGAGTCTAGAACCAAGGGACACAGTCTCAGAATAAGGAGCAGGCCATTTAAGACTGAGATTCAGAAGGCATTTCTTTACTCAGAGGCGGTGAATCTGTGGAATTCTCTACCCCAGAGGGCTGTGGAAGCTCAATCATTGAGCATGTTCAGGACAGAAATTGATAGATTTCTGAATACTAATGACATCAAGGGATCGGGGGATAGTGGGGAAAAATGGCATAGAGGTAGATGATCAGCCATGATCTGTTTGAAAGACAGAGCAGACTCGACAGGCCGAATGGCCTACTCCTGCTCCTATTTTCTATGATACTATGAAAAGATCCCATGCTACTATTCTGATGAAGAGCAGGGGCGTTCTCCCCAGTGCCCTGGCCAATATTTATGCCTCCAGTACCTAAAAATAAAAAAAATTATTCAATCATGTCCCATTGCTGTTTGTGGGAGCTTGCTGTGCACAAATTCCACCACCTTCAGTTAAACAGTGACTCCACTTCAAAGAAAGTATTTCATTGACTATGAAGTCCTGAGGTTGTGAAGGTCTTTTTTTGAAAGAAAGATTTAATTTTCTGTTGCAGTGTGAATTTTGAACTAAGTTAATCAGGACAGCTGTTTGCTCACTCAGTTTACGAAGCAACTTGGTTGGATTGTGTACATTGCCACTTATCTGGACTGCGTAGCATGTACTGTGTACACAGTGGGTTGGTCTAAGGCTGTGGGTGCATTGGCATACGTTGAAATGAGCCTGTGCACTGCAGCCCGAGGATCAGGGGAACATAAGAAATAGGAGGAATGGGCCATTTGGCCCCTTGAGCCTGCTACGCCATTCAACTAGATTATGGCTGATCATCTACCTCAACGCCACTTTCCCGCACTATCCCCATATCCCTCTGTCTTGAACATACTCAATGACCGGAATTCTCTGCCCCAGAGGGCTGTGGAGGCTCAAACATTCCCCACCCTTTGAGTGAAGAAATTCCTCCTCTTCTCGGTCCTGAATGGGCTGCCTCTTATTCTGAGACTCTGTCCCCTGGTTCTGGACTCCTCAGCCGGGGGAAACATCCTTCCTGCATCTAGTCTGTCGAGCCCTGTAAGACTTTTGTATGTTTCAGTGAGATGGTGGATGTGTGTAGATTCTGACTGCCCTCTACAGTACTGCTTTTTAACGTAAATCACATCATTACGCAACATGCACAGAAGGAGCCCAGCTAGTTAGGATCTGGAATGCGCTGACTGAAAGGGTGGTGGAAGCAGATTCAATAGTAACTTTCAGAAGAGAACTGGATAAATACTCGAAGGGGAAAAATTTACAGAGCTGTGGGGTAAGAACAGGGGAGTGGGATAACTCTTTCAAAGAGCTAGCATAGACACGATGGGCTGAATGGCCGCCTCCTGTGCTGTATCGTTCTATGATGCTATGAAAAGCAGGGGCCAGAGGAGGTGTAAATGCTAATAGCTGAAACTTTACCAGCATCTGCTGTCCGAGGAAATGGGCGAGGGTTGCTTCTGATCTGAAGTTGTTGAACTCAATGCTGTGAAAATATGAAGTGCTGTTCCTCAGCTTGCATCGAGTGAAGTCTTGTACACGGTCTTCCCTTCGACTCTGAGAAAGCTCTTAACACATCCTGTCAAAGAGTTAAATGAGAGGCTGTAGGATTGAGTCATTGCGTCCTGGAAGAGAATCCCCATCCAGCATCATAAACGGAAACCAGATAGGGATCTGATCTGACTGGTGTAATCCTTGACCCAACAAAGAGAACATGTGCACACAAGCAGATACATTCAGTTCCTTTAGTTGGCTGCATTGTAATACAAACATGCCACCCTGTTATGTCAGGAATCCAAGCGAAAGCTTTTGTTTGACGGAAGAGCTGGAAGCTGTTTAGACCCACGAGCTGCCATATTGTTAAGTGCTGGGATGTATTGGATCTTATAGTAACAAAGGTGGCCATTCAGTCCATCATGTCTGTGTTAGCTCTTTTAAAGAGCTGTCCAGTTAGACCCTGTCTTGTTCCGCTTATATCCTTGCAAGTTTTACCACCCTAAATATTTATCTAACTTCCTTTTGTAGAAGTCAATATTGAATCTGCTTCCACTGCCCCTTGTGACAGTCCATTCCATTCCAGATCTTCATAACTCGCTGCATTTAACAAAAACTCCTGGTCACTCTTTTTTTTTGCCATTTGCCTGTCTTTTTGAAAAGTAATTTTGCTGCCCACTGGGCGTTTGACACTGAGCATTTTCTGCCTTGCCTGCTCGGACGTGATGTGTCAGTAATAAACAGGCTAACGGTCATTCCTTCTGATGGCCCTGCTTTTAAACGATGTTTGCTGAGGAAGGTGTTGACCTCTTCTTCCTGATGAGGGGGTGGAAGGTTATCGGGGGTAGGTGGAAATGTGGAGTAATCAGTTCAGCCATGAACTTACTGAATGGCGGAGCAGGCTTGAAGGGCCGAGTGGCCTTCTCCTGCTCCTAATTTGTATGTTTGTATGAAGGGCGCTCACCAAGCAAAATAGTTGCTGGCTTTCCCCATCACTGAGGGAAAAGAGTGCTTTTCTCAATATCATCTTGATAAATATTGGTCAAAGAATCAGTCTCCCTCCCGAGCCCCTGCAGAAATACTCATTTTTATCTCTGCTTGAAGGTGCACTGTCTTTGTGACTTTTGTCTTTAGGAACCTGTTCTCAGCCATGGCTCAGTGGATATCATTCTCCCACCTCTGAGTCAGGAGGTTCTGGGATCAAGTCCCACTCCAGAGACAGAGCACAAAAACCTAGGCTGATACTTCCAGCGCATTACTGAGGGAGTGCTGTACTGTCAGAGGTCTTTCAGATGAAACATTAAACTGAGACCCCATCTGCTCTCTCAGGTGATGGTAAAAGATCCCACGGCACTATTTCGAACAAGAGTGAGGAAGATAACCCAGTGTCCTTGGGCCAATATTTAGTCCTCAAGCAGCACCTAAAGAAATGAGGGAGGACATGAATACAGGCAGCGCTTCCTTTAGCTGATCTGGTAGACACCTTCAAAATTACACAGGGGTTTGAGTAGAGATAATGTTTTCACTACTTGTGGCGGTTGGTGGGGGAGGAGTTGTCCAATCACTAACAAATCCAATCGGGAATTCAGGAGAAACTTCTGCACCCAGAGGGTGGTGAGAATGTGGAACTTGCTGCCACAGGGAGTGGTTGAGGTGAATCGTATCGATACAATTAAAGGGAGAAATAATGGAGACAGCAACAGAAGGTTGCTGTTGATGGGGTGAGGTGAAGTAAGGTGGGAGGAGGCTCGTGTGGAGCATAAACACAGACGCCAACCAGTTGTGTCAAATGGCCTGTGTCTGTGCTGTGAACTGGTTGTTATCACATTGCTGTTTGTGGGATCTTGCTGTGTTTCCTACATTGCAACTTCAAAAAGCACTTCATTGGATGTCAAGTGCTTTGGGACGTGCCGAGGTGTTGAAAGGCTCGATAGAAAAGCAAGTTATTTCTTTAACATGCTTATAATAAAACTCTCTCAGCGTTTCTTTAAAACAGAACAATATTAACGCAGGAGTGTTGGACAGGATTGTCATTGTTAAATGCAGACCAAATTGTTTGTGGGCTTTTGACTGATCTTTGAATTGGTGCCTCTTTTGAATATCGTTTATCTTCCTTTTTTTGGCTGTCCTCTCGGTCCTGACTTCTCCCAGCATAGCTTGTTGTCAAACACTTGCAACTGCACGACGTAGGAGACACTGGGGTGTGAAATAGGGCCTCTTCAAAAAGCAAAGAATTGAGTAGCAGTGCCACGCATGAAGCTCATGTCAATAGACTCAGTGGGTTAAAAGCTCTCTGGTGTTGCACTGTTCGTTTGGTAGATAGGGGATGACCGAGGGTCCCAACCATGCTGTCCCTTGTGTGGCTTGTTGCTGAATTCCTCAGCAATTATTCTCATTCAAAGGTAGGTCTTCAAGCAAAATTGCCTTCTTAACCCAGCTTCATGCATATGCTGGGATCTCTCTCATTGCCTCTGTTCTAAACAAAGTCCACATGCGCACAGGGAGAAATTGGACTGAATTTAAACTTCCCTTTGCAGCCGCTGATCGGTCGGTGGATGCACACACTGCCCACTGGAACACTGAAATGTACAGACCCTGCTCACATTAGATGACCTCGGGCTAGGCACAGTAGTTTCCTTGCCTAAGAACAGCGACCACACTTTGAAGACATACTTGATTGGCTGTGAAGTGCTTTGGGGAATTCGGAGGTGGTGAAAGGCGCAATAGAAATGAAAGTCCTGCAATCGATGTCCGTGCCCTTGGACTAGAGAGAGAGGAATAATGAGCTGGGGTTCCCCTTCCTGATCGACACATATGTAGAGATGGTAATGAGGGCATCTGTTATGATATTGTCCCCACTAGCCCCCCCCGCATCCAACTCCAACTGGGGTTACTAACTCTAGTTGGATTCATCGCTGGGGGTTTATCTCACGACCTCCAACTCTGACCCCCCTCCCCTAGTAACCAAGAAACAGAACAGTTCAAAGTAAATTAAAAACAATTTTTTTTTGTGTTCACTGATTTTCCTCATGGGTTTTTGCTCGCAGGCAGTGTTCAAGAGATTAAACTTCAATTCCTGGAGACTCCAGGGCAATCCTGGAGGGTTGGCAACTCTTGGCCCCCAAATAGCCGGGTGACATTGTCCAGACTCTCTTGTAGCTGCTAATGGGAGGTCACCTGGTGCCCATGGGAGCCACCTCTGCAGCCAATCAGGCGTAGCAGATTATTTTATGTTCTGCTTAATATTCTCAAAGGCCAATTACTATTTTTAGAATCCTGTAATTTCACAGCTTCAAGGCTGTGGAGAGGTCGAGGGGCGGGGGGGGGGGGGGGTGGGGGGAAGGTTGTGGGCAGGAGGAAAATGAGGGAATGATATTGGGGAAAACAAGCTAATAACCAGTGACTATTGATCCCTTGGGGCCTGGCCCCTGTCGTTGTCATGGCAACGGCATGCCACCTGGGCTTCTGTTGCAACTGCAGAATAGGCCGCAGCTTCAGCTTTTGCGATGGGCTGCAATAAATCAAAGGGCGAAACACAGGCACGGACAGCTCTAAGCTGGGAATCTGCCTCTTTCAATTTAAACCCCGGCAATTTCGGCTGTGGAAATAATGAAGTAATGTTCCCTTGGCCGCGACGTGTTCATTGCTCTCCTCCTTCTCCGCTTAAGTCTGAGAAAAAGCTGTCTGCACGGGAAACTAATGTGTGTTAGTGTGTAACTGAGATGACCAGTGTCCTGTTCTTAAATTCTAAATAAAGCTGCATTTCCAAGATCCTCAGTTCTGTTAAGGTTTGATAAGATTGGATTGAAGTCCAACCCTTGTTCCACGCTTGGTGTCAGTCTCCTTTTAAATTGACCGAATATCCCAATGTTCCTATCCCTGTAATCTCCTCCAGCCCTACAAGCCTCTGAGATATCCGCACTCCTCCCACGTGCCACACAAGTGCCAGGCGATGACCATCTCCAACAAGAGAGAATCTAACCATCTCCCCTTGACATTCAATGGCATTACGATCGCTGAATCCTCCACTAGGGGTTACCATTGACCAGAAACTGAACTGGAGTAGTCATATAAATATGGTGGCTACAAGAGCAGGTCAGAGGCTAGGAATCCTGCGACGTGTAACTCTCCTCTTGGTTCCCCAAAGCCTGTTCGCCATCTACAAGGCACAAGTCAGGAGTGTGATGGAATACTCTCCATTTGCCTGGATGGGTGCAGCTCCAACAACATTCAAGAAGCTCAACACCATCCAGGACAAAGCAGCCCGCTTGATTGGTACCCCATTCACAAACATTCTCTCCCTCCACCACCGACGCACAGTGTCAGCAGTGTGTACCATCTACAAGATGCACTACATCAATGCACCGAGGCTACTCAGGCAGCACCTTCCAAACACGTGACCTCTACCATCTAGAAGGGCAAGGGCAGCAGATGCATGGGAACACCACCACCTGCAAGTTCCCCTCCAAGTCACACACCATCCTGACTTGAAACTATATCGCCGTTCCTTCACTGTCGCTGGGTCAAAATCCCTTCCTAACAGCACTGTGGGTGTACCTACCCCACATGGACTGCAGCGGTTCAAGAAGGCAGCTCACCACCACCTTCTCAAGGGCAATTAGGGATGGGCAATAAATGCTGGCCTGGCCAGCGACGCCCACATCCCATGAAACCAATAAAAAAAAAACAACTGTGGCTTCCTGTGTATCCCAGATTTTAATCGCATGACCATTGTTGCCTTCAGCTGCCTCGGCCCTAAGCTCTGGAACCCTCGCTAAACGTCTCCACGCCTCTCTCGATTGTTAAGTCGTTCCTTAAAGCTTACTGCTGACCAAGCTTTTAGTCACCCGTCATAATATCTCCTCATGTGACTCTGCCGCATTTAGTCTGGTGACGCCCTTGTGACATGCCTTGGGATGTTTTTAACTACGTTGAGAGGTGCTATCTAAATGCAGGTTTTTGAGGGCTTTTGAGTCCAGGACATGGATTGGGACTGGAGTCACATTTGGCCATACTTGAATGGATTGACAGGCCTGTGAACGTGGGGATGTTTTGAATTGTTATGCTGACGCCCTCGTTCTGCCACCAAAGCGAATGGGACCATTGTTGCTGGAGCTCAACACGACGTTGATGCCTGACGTACAATATAGCAGCACTGCTTCAGTCTGCTGTGCAATATGTATTGCTTTCTGTATCGATGCTTAACGGTTCTCATGGTCCCTGACAGCTTCATTTTGGCTTTAGTCAATGCTCGCCTCTTTCCGATGCAGTGTTAAACTGATCTGCCGCACCGTGTGGTAAGAAAGTCTTTCTGTCAGGGTGTGGTGTTGAAGGATTGAGTCTCCACGGACAGTCCTTTCCCTTGTCTTGATTGCTCTTGCGTTTTAATTTTTTCATGGGATGTGAGCATCACTGGCAAGGCCAGCATTTGTTACTCATCCGTAGTCCCCCTAGAGAAGGTGTTGGTGAGCCGCCTTCTTGATCTGTTGCAGTCCATCTGGTGTAGATACACCCACGTTGCTGGTAGGGAGGGAGTTCCAAGATTTTGATTTCGTGATGGTGTATGACTTGGAGGGGAACTAGGTGGTGGTGTTCACATGTGTCTGTGGAATCTCTCTCCGCTGGGAGCTAGGCTGAGGGGTATTTGCACAGGACTTTTGACAGGAGGCGGACGGCAATGGACGCAAACTCTGTCTTTGTAATATCCGGCATATTGGTGATGTGATTTCAGAACGTGGAGCCATTTCATCTGGTCCGCCTGCTGTATCTCTGTGTGGTACCTGAAGGCTTAACTAGAAACTGGAACAAGGCCTGTTCTCATTGGTTGTTAAATTTTAAACAGTTGGGTAACAAGTCACTTTTGTACACCTGCTTGGCCACCTGAAACCAAGGCACAGGTCTCATGTTATATTCCAGAAAGCCTGGTGGTGAAGGAAAGAACTGGAGCCAATGTTTATGCAATTTTATAGGCTTTTATTTACAGATTACATATTACATCTAATTCAACCCCCACAGTTTCAATTTGCTCCTATATATCGGAACGCAAGTAAATTCCCAGTTAATGCCCACCACCTGCAAACAATGAAACACAATGTGCAATTAATATCCTACAGCAGGCAACCAGCTTCATGTGAGTTATCTGACTGGTACTGAGCTCGACCGGCTGGAGTGAGTAGACTGGTACTGAGCTCGACCGGCTGGAGTGAGTAGACTGTTACTGAGCTCGACCGGCTGGAGTGAATAGACTGGTACTGAGCTCGACCGGCTGGAGTGAGTCGACTGGTACTAAGCTCGACCGGCTGGAGTGAGTAGACTGGTACTGAGCTCGACCGGCTGGAGTGAGTAGACTGGTACTGAGTTTGACCGGCTGGAGTGAGTAGACTGGTACTGAGCTTGACCGGCTGGAGTGAATAGACTGGTACTGAGCTCGACCGGCTGGAGTGAATAGACTGGTACTGAGCTCGACCGGCTGGAGTGAGTGGACTGGTACTGAGCTCGACCGGCTGGAGTGAGTAGACTGGTACTGAGCTCGACCGGCTGGAGTGAATAGACTGGTACTGAGCTCGACCGGCTGGAGTGAATAGACTGGTACTGAGCTCGACCGGCTGGAGTGAGTAGACTGGTACTGAGCTCGACCGGCTGGAGTGAATAGACTGGTACTGAGCTCGACCGGCTGGAGTGAATAGACTGGTACTGAGCTCGACCGGCTGGAGTGAGTAGACTGGTACTGAGCTCGACCGGCTGGAGTGAATAGACTGGTACTGAGCTCGACCGGCTGGAGTGAATAGACTGGTACTGAGCTCGACCGGCTGGAGTGAGTAGACTGGTACTGAGCTCGACCGGCTGGAGTGAGTAGACTGGTACTGAGCTCGACCGGCTGGAGTGAGTAGACTGGTACTGAGCTCGACCGGCTGGAGTGAATAGACTGGTACTGAGCTCGACCGGCTGGAGTGAATAGACTGGTACTGAGCTCGACCGGCTGGAGTGAGTAGACTGCTACTGAGCTCGACCGGCTGGAGTGAGTAGACTGGTACTGAGCTCGACCGGCTGGAGTGAGTAGACTGGTACTGAGCTCGGCCGGCTGGAGTGAGTAGACTGGTACTGAGCTCGACCGGCTGGAGTGAGTAGACTGGTACTGAGCTCGACCGGCTGGAGTGAATAGACTGGTACTGAGCTCGACCGGCTGGAGTGAGTAGACTGGTACTGAGCTCGACCGGCTGGAGTGAGTAGACTGGTACTGAGCTCGACCGGCTGGAGTGAGTAGACTGGTACTGAGCTCGACCGGCTGGAGTGAGTAGACTGGTACTGAGCTCGACCGGCTGGAGTGAATAGACTGGTACTGAGCTCGACCGGCTGGAGTGAATAGACTGGTAATGAGCTCGACCGGCTGGAGTGAGTAGACTGGTACTGAGCTCGACCGGCTGGAGTGAATAGACTGGTACTGAGCTCGACCGGCTGGAGTGAATAGACTGGTACTGAGCTCGACCGGCTGGAGTGAATAGACTGGTACTGAGCTCGACCGGCTGGAGTGAATAGACTGGTACTGAGCTCGACCGGCTGGAGTGAATAGACTGGTACTGAGCTCGACCGGCTGGAGTGAGTAGACTGGTACTGAGCTCGACCGGCTGGAGTGAATAGACTGGTACTGAGCTCGACCGGCTGGAGTGAATAGACTGGTACTGAGTTAAATGTGCTTTTCGCTGGGACTGCCTCCAGCCTTACTGGAGCGTCATTTCTGCTTTGCATCAACGCACGTGTGTGGTGATATGGCATTGTGCCTTGGTGTCAGCAGCCATAAACTGAACCATCGCTCCCACAGAGGCTTCAGAACATGCTATATCAGGTAGTTTGCAACATGTCTGGGGTTGAACTTGACGGCCTTTGGCTGAACTCCTTTTATCTGTTCTCCGATGGACTGACAGAGCAGGAAACCCCTGTTGATCGTGTATGTAGAATGATGGATCACAGAAGGGGCCATTCATGCCTGTACCACTACTCATTCTGTCATTCTGGCTTTGGCGGAGGAAAAGCTTTTAGTTTAAATTACAAATTAGTTTTTGATCATAATTATAATCACATCGAAGTAAGTCGTGCGATTTTAGCTCAAATGAACAAGATGGAGGCTGAGGGTCCGGTTTGATGAGTTTATATCTCGCGGTCTGTGATACATGGCCCTTTTAGTAATCACACGCCAATTGCCATGGATCTCCGCTTTTAAATCTTGCACGCTGAACAAAGAAAAGACCATCATTATTTATAACCGTCTGAGCACGCTCAATGGAACCCAGTGTGCTGGGCCAGTTTTGATTCCTCAGCTGCAAGAGATTTATTGTAACAAAGGAAATGGGTTCTCAAGGCACCTGGGCACTCTCCTGGGCCCTAATGGGAAGAAGGAACCTGATTCACAACAAGAGCACTCATTAGTGAGGAAGGAGAGAGCAAGCAAAAACAGATGGAAGGAAGATGCTGCAGAGAGAGACAGCGAGAGTGCCAAGGTCTGACCCCCCTCCCTTCAGGGATACAAGTACAATTAAGAAGAGAGATGGCAAGCAAGAAACACTTTATGCTGTGAATTGCGCAACTTCAGGAGCTGTTCACAGCCAATGAAATACTTTTGAAGTGTACTCACTCTTGTAGGAAACACAGCAGCCAATTTGCACACAGCAAGCTCCCACAAACAGCAGTGGGATCATAACCAGGTAATCTGTTTGAATGATGTC
Organism: Heterodontus francisci; assembly: GCF_036365525.1. Classification (NCBI taxonomy): domain Eukaryota; kingdom Metazoa; phylum Chordata; class Chondrichthyes; order Heterodontiformes; family Heterodontidae; genus Heterodontus; species Heterodontus francisci. The sequence goes on along the minus strand of NC_090389.1, from coordinate 85,102,094 downwards.
AATTGTTGGATAAATATTGAGCAGACACTAGGGACAATTCCTCTGTTCCAAGTGACCCTGCAATTTATTTTTTTTGACACTCACTCAAAAGGGCAGATGGGGCCTCGGTTTAATGTCTCATCTGAAAGACAGCACCTCTGACAGTGCAGAACACCCTCAGTACTGCATTCGAGTGTCAGCCTAGATTTTGTGCTCAAGTTTCTGGAGTGGGGATGGAAGCTAGGGCAGTTGCATGCTCCTTTTGCAGGATGTGGGAGGTGAGGGTCACCACTTGTGTCCCTGCTGACTTCACCTGTGAGAAGTGCACCCAACTCCAGCTCCTCGCAGACCGCGTTAGGGAACTGGAGCTGGATGAACTTCGGATCATTCAGGATGCTGAGGGGGTGATAGAGAGCAGTTATAAGGAAGTAGTGACACCTAAGTTACAGGATAAAGGTAGCTGGGTGACCGTTAGGGGAGGGAAAGGGAATAGGCGCACAGTGCAGGGATCCCCTGTGGCCGTTCCCCTCAATAATACGTATACCATTTTGGATACGGTTGGGGGGACGACCTACCAGAGGAAAGCCACAGTGGCCAGGTCTCTGGCACTGAGCCTGGCTCAGTGGCTCAGAAGGGAAGGGGGGAGAATAGGAGAGCGATAGTGAGAGGAGATTCTGTGGTTAGAGGAACAGACAGGAGATTCTGTGGTCGCGAACGAGACTCCCGGATGGTATGTTGACTCCCGGGTGTCAGGGTCAGGGATGTCTCGGATCGAGGCCACAGGATTCTTAAGGGAGAGGGGGAGCAGCCAGAGGTCGTGGTACATATCATACCAATGACATAGCGAGGAAAAGGGATGAGGACCTGAAAAGCGAATATAGGGAGTTAGGTTGGAAGCTGAAAGGCAGGACGAGCAGAGTAGTAATCTCAGGACTGTTACCGGTGCCACGTGCTAGTGAGGCTAGAAACAGGGAGCGAGTGCAGCTGAGCACGTGGCTACAGAGCTGGTGTAGGAGGGAGGGATTCAGATATGTGGATCATTGGGATATCTTCTGGGGAAGGTGGGACCTGTACAAGAAGGACGGGTTGCATCTGAACTGGAGGGGCACCGATATCCTGGGCGGGAGGTTTGCTAGAGCTCTTCGGGAGGGTTTAAACTAGTTTGGCAGGGGGATGGGAACCGGAGCCACGGATCAGTGGATGGGGTAGCTGTTGACCAGGCAGATACCGAGTGCAGAGAGTCTGTGAGGAAGGTTAGACAGTTGACAGGGCAAAGTTGCAGCCAGTATGATGGGTTGAAGTGTGTCTATTTCAAAAGGAATAGGGAGGGAGGTAAAAGAGGTGGGGGAGTGGCATTGTTAATCAGGGATAGTATCACAGCTGCAGAAAGGGAGGTCGTCGAGGAGGGTTTGTCTACTGAGTCATTATGGGTGGAAGTCAGAAACAGGAAAGGAGCAGTCACTTTGTTGGGAGTTTTCTATAGACCCCCCAATAGCAACAGAGACATGGAGGAACAGATTGGGAGGCAGATTTTGGAAAGGTGCAGAAGTAACAGGGTTGTTGTCATGGGCGACTTCAACTTCCCTAATATTGATTGGAACCTCCTTAGTGCAAATAGTTTGGATGGAGCAGTTTGTCAGGTGTGTCCAGCAAGGTTTCCTGACTCAATATGTAGATAGGCCGACTAGAGGGGAGACTATGTTGGACTTGGTGCTTGGCAACGAACCAGGCCAGGTGGCAGATCTCTCTGTGGGAGAGCATTTCGGTGATAGTGATCACAACTCCCTGACCTTTACTATAGTCATGGAGAGGGACAGGAGCAGACGGTATGGGAAAATATTTAATCGGGAGAGGGGGAATTACAATGCTATTAGGCAGGAACTGGGGAGCATAAATTGGGAACAGATGTTGTCAGGGAAATGCACGACAGAAATGTGGAGGTTGTTCAGGGAGCACTTGCTGCGACTGCTGGATAGGTTTGTCCCGATGAGGCAGGGAAGGGATGGTAGGGTGAAGGAACCTTGAATGACAAGAGATGTGGAACAGCTAGTCAAGAGGAAGAAGGAAGCTTACTTAAGGTTGAGGAAGCAAGGATCAGACAGGGCTCTAGAGGGTTACAAGGTAGCCAGGAAGGAACTGAAGAATGGACTTAGGAGAGCTAGAAGGGGACATGAAAAAGTCTTGGCGGATAGGATTAAGGAAAATCCCAAGGCGTTCTACACTTATGTGAGGAACAAGAGGATGGCCAGAGTGAGGGTAGGGCCGATCAGGGATAGTGGAGGGAACTTGTGCCTGGAGTCGGAGAAGGTAGGGGAGGTCCTAAATGAATACTTTGCTTCAGTATTCACTAGTGAGAGGGACCTGGTCGTTTGTGAGGACAGCGTGGAACAGGCTGATATGCTCGAACAGGTTGAGGTTAAGAGGGAGGATGTGCTGGAAATTTTGAATGATATGAGGACAGATAAGTCCCCGGGGCCAGACGGGATATACCCAAGGATATTATGGGAAGCGAGGGTAGAGATTGCTGCGCCTTTGGCGATGATCTTTGCGTCTTCACTGTCCACTGGAATAGTACCGGATGATTGGAGGGTGGCAAATGTTGTTCCCTTGTTCAAGAAAGGGAATAGGGATAACCCTGGGAATTATAGACCAGTCAGTCTTGCGTCGGTAGTGGGCAAATTATTGGAGAGGATTCTGAGAGACAGGATTTATGGTTATTTGGAAAAGCATGGTTTGATTAGAGACAGTCAGCATGGCTTTGTGAGGAGCAGGTCATGCCTCACAAGCCTTATTGAATTCTTTGAAGATGTGACAAAACACATTGATGAAGGAAGAGCAGTGGATGTGGTGTATATGGATTTTAGCAAGGCGTTTGATAAGGTTCCCCATGGTAGGCTCATTCAGAAAGTAAGGAGGCATGGGATTCAGGGAAATTTGGCTGTCTGGATACAAAATTGGCTAGCCCATAGAAGTCAGAGCGTGGTAGTAGATGGAAAGTATTCAGCATGGAGCTCGGTGACCAGTGGTTTTTAGATTAAGATTAGATTAGATTAGAGATACAGCACTGAAACAGGCCCTTCGGCCCACCGAGTCTGTGCCGACCATCAACCACCCATTTATACTAATCCTACACTAATCCCATATTCCTACCACATCCCACCTGACCTTATATTTCCCTACCACCTACCTATACTAGTGACAATTTATAATGGCCAATTTACCTACCAACCTGCAAGTCTTTTGGCTTGTGGGAGGAAACCGGAGCACCCGGAGAAAACCCACGCAGACACAGGGAGAACTTGCAAACTCCGCACAGGCAGTACCCAGAATCGAACCCGGGTCCCTGGAGCTGTGAGGCTGCGGTGCTAACCACAGCGCCACTGTGCCGCCCTGTGTTCCACAAGGATCTGTTCTGGGACCTCTGCTCTTTGTGATTTTTATAAATGACTTGGATGAGGAAGTGGAAGGCTGGGTTAGCAAGTTTGCCGATGACACGAAGGTTGCTGGAGTTGTGGATAGTGTGGAAGGCTGTTGTAGGTTGCAACGGGACATTGACAGGATGCAGAGCTGGGCTGAGAAGTGGCAGATGGAGTCCAACCTGGAAAAGTGTGAAGTGATTCATTTTGGAAGGTCGAATTTGAATGCGGAATACAGGCTTAAAGACAGGCTTCTTGGCAGTGTGGAGGAACAGAGGGAACTTGGGGCCCATGTCCATAGATCGCTCAAAGTTGCCACACAATTTGATAGGGTTGTTAAGAAGGCGTATGGTGTGTTGGCTTTCATTAGCAGGGGGATTGAGTTTAAGAGCCACGAGGTTATGCTGCAGCTCTATAAGGCCCTGGTTCGACCACACTTGGAATATTGTGTTCAGTTCTGGTCGCCTCATTATAGGAAGGATGTGGAAGCTTTAGAGAGGGTGCAGAGGAGATTTACCAGGATGCTGCCTGGACTGGAGGGCATGTCCTACGAAGAAAGATTGAGAGAGCTAGGACTTTTCTCATTGGAGCGAAGAAGGATGAGAGGTGACTTGATAGAGGGGTACAAGATGATGAGAGGCATAGATAGAGTGGATAGTCAGAGACTTTTTCCCAGGGTGGAAAGGGCTATCACCAGGGGGCATAATTTTAAGGTGATTGGAGGAAGGTTTAGGAGAGATGTCAGAGGTAGGTTCTTTACACAGAGAGTGGTGGGTGCGTGGAATGCACTGCCAGCAGTGGTAGTAGAAGCAGATACATTAGGGGCATTTAAGCGACTCTTGGATAGGTACATGGATGATAGTAGAATGAAGGGTAGGTTCGGCACAACATCGTGGGCCGAAGGTCCTGTACTGTGCTGTACTGTTCTATGTTCTAACCCACAAATTCTCTGACTCCGAGACGAGAGAGTGCTCCCCACAGAGCCATGTCTGACACAAGTCAAAAGTCCCATTGATGCTCATTCCTCTCGGACTTGTAACACTCCCCTCAGCATCCAACTTAATTTCTGTTTTACCTGTCAAAGACTATTCCAAACATTTATCAGTCCTGAGTAAACTATTTTCTCCTTCAAGATATGGTCGAAATTTGCCTTTCACTGGTTTCTATTTGCGGCTTCTTGCTCCCTTGCTTCGCACTGGGTGGCATTAAAACGCATCCTGCAAACTTGCGAATTGTCTCTCCGTGCCAACAAATGGGTTTGACAAATCTTGTTTCCTTTAGAAGCTGCCCCCTTTAAATTGAACTGAGCAGTAATTCACTGAGAGGATGCTGATATTCTTCCCCTCCCAGAACATTCCAGAAGGAAAATCTCGTTTCTGTCCAAGATTCCACCGTGTTTGACTTTATCTTGTTCTGTCATATGGTGGCCCCACAATGCAACAAACTGTGACCTCATACCAACTGATGCTAACTCATCAGCCTCAATGACATGAAGGGCCATATGAAAGCACCCTCTGTATTACACCCTCCCTCACTGTAGCGTGGTGCTTTGGATGGATCCCAGAGACTGGAAGGCCCTACTAGACTGAGGATTATTCCACATTTGTGCCAAAGACGGCAGAGCCAAGTAAGCTGTTCATTTGCAGTCTGCTGTTCCCAGGCCCCAGTATGCCTCTTAGGTGAGTGTTTCAGGCTGCTCAGCAGCATGTGTCTGCTTTGCCTCTCTTATGCACACAACCTGCCGTAATCGAGATTTATCGCTTGGAGCCCGCTGGGTAGGATCACTGCCAACAGTAACTGAAACTCGCCAACTCTGACTTGGGGCTTCCTCCCAGTCATCACAACTGTGTGGCCATTCCTCGAATGGTTTCTTCCTGCAGGAAAGTATTGAAAGGCACAGTGGCTCAGTGGCCTCTTGCTTTGTGGGAGCTTGCTGTGCACAGATTGGCTGCTGTGTTTCCTACAGTACAACAGTGACTGCACTTTAAAAAGTACTTCCTTGGCTGCAGAGCACTTTGGAATGCCTGGAGGTTGTGAAAGGTGCTATACAAATGCAAGTTCTTTTTTTAAATTCCTAGAGCTAAACTAGGTATTTAAACTCGGGGAATTTCAAGATAATGAAAACAAGAAGTGAAGAATCAAAGTTCAGCCATGTTTATCTCTTTTCTCCACTGCATGCTGAATGCAATTTTAAAATTCCCAGCCTTGTTTTCACTGCTCCCTATATCTGTAAGCTCCGACAACCCTCTGATATCTGTGTTCCTCCAATTTTAATCTCTTGCCCGTTCCTGGGCCCTTTGGGATTTCCTCTCTAAACCTTTGCGTGTCTCAGCCTAGTTTACGTGCTCAGGTCCTAGAGTGGGGATTGAACCCACGTCCTTTTGGCTTGGAGCTTTTTTGAACAAGAAAAAGCTGCCCCATTTGATGTCTCATCCCCACCCCTTCGCCTCCTCGCCCTATCCTTCGCCTCCTCGCCCTATCCTTCGCCACGCATTCAGCTGTCTCTTGAAGCCATTGAACCGTTGACAAAAGGTGCCTTCGCTGCTAACCTATTCAACAAAAGCTACGCTCCAGTTGCCATTGTTCTAACTTTTATTTGCACCCATGTTCCCTGGCGTCTGAATCTTCTGCCTCTGCTAAGTTGGATCAACCTTTGTTGCAGATCTGGTTAAAATTCAGCAGTCCCTGCAGGAATGTTCTGGAATCTCCAGTAATTGAAGATTAATCTCCAGGTCATTGCCACGATCAAAAGCCTGGGAGAAAAATCTATTTTTTTCCCATTTACCTCAAACTCTTGATTATTAACTATAAAAAAAAATGGAAATGGGATAAAAGCACTTACACTGACAGTCAGGCATCAACCAATCAGGCAATTAAGATTGTTAGCTTTCCGATTGGCTGAAGGAAGGTGGGCACTGTGATGATGGATGTGTCTATTGACCAATGGTGGGGGTGGGGCAATTGGTGGGAGATCATGTAACGAAACCTCCAGGAATGCATCCAACCAGAGTTGGCAACTTTATTGAAGTGTCGTCCTTCAGATCAGATGTTCATCCTTAGCCCCGTCTGCCTGCTCAGGTGGATGTCCAACAGTTCATAATATTATTCAATGATAAGTGGTGTCCTGACCAACACCCACTCCTTCAAGCAATATCACCATAAAACACACAAACTGGCTAGTCATCTTTTATAGAGAGAGAGAGGTACAGCACTGAAACAGGCCCTTCAGCCCACCGAGTTTGTGCCGACCATCAACCACCCATTTATACTAATCCTACATTAATCCCATATTCCTTACCATTCTCCTACCACCTACCTACACTAGGGACAATTTACAATGGCCAATTTACCTATCAACCTGCAAGTCTTTGGCGGTGGGAGGAAACCGGAGCACGTGACGGAAACCCACGCGGTCACAGGGAGAACTTGCAAACTCCGCACAGGCAGCTGCTTCTGCGATCTTGCGTGCAAAATGGCTGCTGTGTTTGCTTAAAGACGCTCAGTGGTCAGAGGTCATGGGTTCAAGCTTGACTCTAGAGACTTCAGTGCAAAATTTAGACTGACTCTTGCAGTACGGCACTGCCCCTGTTAGAGGTTCTGTCTCTCAGATGAGCCTTTGGAACAGTGACCTCGTATGCCCTCTCAGATCCCATGGCACTATTTTTAAGAAGAGCAGCCGAGTTCTCCTTATTTATCCCTCATCCAACATCTAAAAAGATGATCTGGTTATTTTATTGACTGCTGTTTGTGGGAGCTTGCTGCGTGCAAATTGGCTGCCATGTTTTTTATATTGTAACAGTGACTTAATTTAAAAAAAAACTTGATTGATTGTAAAGCGTATTGGGAAGCTTTATAAAGACAAGCCTTTCTTTTCTTTGCCTTTGTTTCCCTTTCCTTCTTTCTTTTCATCTCCACTATTTAAGCCAGGCCCTGCTGCCTTCTGTGGGTGGAGGATCAGAACCAATATGGAGTGGTTGGGCTGAATGGTCTGTAGTGTGCAACAACGTGTTTGAAAACCATGGAAGAGATGAAAGCGGGGAAGAGGACCTTCAGAGACCATCAGCAGCTGAACTTAAGATGACGGCGACTGCCGCAGTTCAGAACAAGTTGGCAGCGAGACGTTGTGCTCCTGAATTCCACGGTTTGTGGAATTTCTCTGCAAATCTGGCTGCACCATCGACGGGTTAGCTCTCTGTGTCCTGAAACTCCCTGCACTGCACAGACCAGGAGTATTGAAAAAGGAAACAAATCATTGCACTGGCGGGTGTTGGGAATGCAACAAAGGGTAGCTGTGGGATCCATTGCTGCAAAGCACAAAAAAGTAAGCGTTTAATAATCGTCAATCCTGATTTAAAAGCAGGGAGTGTATCGTTCTTGTCTATAGCTGAAATTAGTTCCCATTAACAGCCTATTGGCTGGGCCATGAGTGGAATAATTGGTTTGAATTCATCGGGAAAGCAAATGTTGTTTTAATCTAATACTCTGACAAATAACAGACAAGGGAGAATGCTAAAATCAGGAAAGTGGCTCTTAATGCGATAAAATTTAATGAGGTGATTTGTGTAATCTGTAATTGGACTTGATGAATTGGTGGTCCTTTGACCTGATTTTTGAAAAAAAAAGCTTGCATTTCTATAGCATCTTTCATAAACTTTCTGGGATGTGCTGAGGTTTACAGCCAATCAGTGCTTTTTGAAGTGCAGTTACTGTTGCAATGTAGGAAATGGGGCAGGCAATTTGGGCACAGCAAGCTCCCACAAACAGCAATGAGGTAATCGCCAGATGGTCTGTTTTTAGTGATGTTGGTTGAGGGATAAGTATTGGCCAGGACACTGGGGACACTCCCTCGCTCTTTGAAATAGGGCCTTGTGCTCAATTATATCCATCTGAGGGGGAGCCTTGAAAGACGGCACTGCCAACAGTGCAGCACTTCCTCAGTACTGCAGTGGAGTGTGAGCCTAGATTTTTGTGCTCAAATCTCTGGAGTGGGACTTGAACCCACAACCTTCTGACTTCAGAGGTGACCTAACCTAGTTTGGGACTTCCTGGAACCGCACAATTTTCAGTATCGTCCTCCTAGTTGGGTTAGCTAAGGGCGGAATTCTGTTTCATGCTTGAGCTTGTGTTGGTTTCGTGATGAGAAATCCATCGCCTAGTCTGCTGCTGGGTTGGAATGGTTGCTGGTTGGTTTAAAAAGTCTTGTGTTGGGTCAGAGAATGCTGGCACAGGTACTGGTAGCGAAGAGCCAAGTACTTGGACCTCTTGGCCAAATATCGGGCCTTTCATGACCTGTCGGGACATCCCAAAATGCCTCACAGCCAATGACCTTTGAAGTAATATATGAAAAGCGGCAGCCAATTTGCACACAACAAGGTCCCACAAACAGCAACATGACGATGACCAGATTGTCTGTCTGTTTTTTGTGTTCTTGGTTGAGGGATAGATATTGAGCAGGGCATTGAAATAAAGCTGTGGGATCTTTTGTGTCACCTAAAAAGTCAGATGGGGCCTTGGTGGCATAGACAAAACATATGTCAGCTGTGGCTCAGTTGGTAACGCACTTGCCTCTGTGTCGGAACATCGTAGTTTTAAGTCCCACTCCAGAGACTTGAGCACACTCTAGGCTGGCACTAACTGAGGGAGCTCTGCACTGTCGAAGGTGCTCTCTTTCAGATGAAACAATAAATCGAGGTCCTCTTGGGTGGCCGTAAAAGATCCCACTGCTGCTCTTTTGAAGAAGTGGGGGAGTTATCCCTGATATTTATCCCTCAGTTAACATCACAAGAAACAGATTTACAGTAGCAGACTCGCCAACTTTAAGGGCATTTAAGTGGTCATTGGATAGACATATGGATGAAAATGGAATAGTGTAGGTCAGATGGTTTCACAGGTCGGCGCAACATCGAGGGCCGAAGGGCCTGTACTGCGCTGTAATGTTCTAATTCTAATTCTAATTGTCTGGTCGTTATCACAGTGCTGTCTGTGGGATCTTGCTGTGTGCAAATTGCCTCCTGTGTTTCCTACATTACAGCAGCAACCACACTTCAAAAAGTACTTCATTGGCTGTAAAACACTTTGGAATGTCTTGAGATCATGAAAGGCACTATATAAATGCAAATCTGTCTTTTTTTAAATGCCTTGGTGACTGGCTGTCATTGGTGGTAGGGCTTCCTGGGTACCTGCAGTTCTCTTGTGCGTTATGTGGCCATTCTTCAAAGACTATACGACCGTGGGGAGGGTGAGGAGGGGGATTTATCAAGCTGATCACAGTCATGTTCTCAGTTAATATCCAGGTCCACACGCACAACCTTCTCCAAGTCACTGTGTAATGAGCTCCTTCCTCAGCTCAGATACGGAGACCTAGTGTAGCCACTGATTAGCCAGGTCAACCGGATTGGGTATTAAAACTGGGATCTTTCTATTCTGTGCAGCTCGGGCACCACACAAGGAGGCCCGTGTTCCAAACTCAGCCAACGAGAAGAGCAATCACATGCAAGTGTTGAAAGAAACATTGTGGTTTGAAGGCCAAAATTACAGAGTAAGGCTCCTAATTTGGGTTGCCAACTCTGGACGCAATCCTGGAAGTTTCATCACATGGCCTCCTGCTTCCAAGAGTCTTGTCAAATCAAAAAATGTTTCCTGCCCTTCTCTAAATTTTTTAATAACTAACATTCATACATTACCATGGTGACTACACTTGAAAAGTACTCGTTTGGCTGTAAAGTGCCTTGGGACGCCTGGTGGTTGTGAAAGGCGCTATAGAAATGCAAGTCTTTTCTTAATAAACAAAAGTATTTGAAGAAAATGGGGGAAAAAAATGCAATTCTTATTACCATCCCTCCAGTTTTCCTCGTGGGTTTTTGCTCTCAGCAATATCCTGGGAGTTAACTTCAATTCCTGGAGACTCCAGGCCAAAGCGGGAGGGTTGGCAAGCCCTTTTCCCAATTGGCAAATGGATTAGTAAAGCAATGGACCTTGACCGTAGTTAAGCTTCTTGATATGTAATGAGATGAGTTAACACCAGATTGTGTCATTTAAAGTTGGGGGTGGGGTGGGAGTTGGTGGTTTAAAGTAAATCTCCATCGGCAAAGGAGGTAAACATTGTGAGAAACAACTGTTTTCTGTTCTTAAATACCATCATATGAATCTGATTTCATGATAATCTAGGATTCAGTTTGCTCAAAGGTTATAAATCCCAGCTTTACAAGGTTTCGGAGCTCAGGGCACCGAGAATGAGGCCCCTTGAGGAAATTCTGCCTTTCCATCTGGCAGAAGGGCTTGATGAAGCCTTCGGGGAATGTGCAAATCTACAAACTAATGAGCAAAACAATCCTCTCATAATACTTCTTAATAAGCTGCAGAGAAACCTATTCCTTTCATTTACCAGTCAATGTATTGCAGTGATTTGTCAATATAAGATAGTCACTAATAAATCCAATAGGGAATTCAGGAGAAACTTCTTTTGCCCAGAGGGTGGTGAGAATGTGGAACTCGCTACCGGATGGAGTGGCTGAGGTAAATAACGTAGATATATTTAAGGGGAAGCTGGATAAACATGAGGGAGAAAGGAGTAGAAGGATATGTTGATGGGGTTAGATGAAGTAGGGTGGGAGGAGGCTTGTGTGGAGCATGAACGCCAGCATGGACCTATTGGGCCAAATGTACTTGGTTGAATTTATTTTGGTAGTGGGGTTCCTGGCGATGGGCTGGTGAGTGAGGGGGGGAGGGTTGGTGGTTGTGAGCGACCCCACTTCAGCCAAATTCAACAGTGTGCAGACAATTAATTGCCTGCCGTCTGAGATGCTGTTCCCTTTAAGTTGATCCCGCACTAAGACCTTATGGTCATTCAGAGGGCTGGCAGCGCAGCAGTCCCAGAGGATCGGTGGCCACTGCTGGGACTGTGATGGCCCAGTGCAGCGGCCATGGTGGAGGCCCCAGAATTAAGGTAAATGGGGTTGGGCTCGCCGGGGACAGTCAGGCAGGCCCTGGCGAGGGGAATTGGGGGTCATTAGTGAGGGTGGTGGAGGGGTTGGGCGTCTTTCTGCCTTGTGGCTCTGGGGGCTCTCTGTGGGCCACAGGGTGCCTGGTCAAGAAGCAGGAAGGCCCATCCCCACCCCCACCCCACCGATCCCGCCGGGAAGCTTTTCCTGGGATGCCCCATTTTATGTCCTTCCAGCCTGTCTCTAGAGGGCTGGCAAAATCCAGCCCCTTGTTTCTAAAGCGAAAAAAAAATTATGAGAGAGGGGCTTGGGAAGGGCGGACAGATATAGGGAGGAGTTCCAGAGGGGTGCACTGAGGTGGCTGAAAGCTCTACATGAAACTATTTGACATTTTTTACTCTCTCTTCCCCTGTTTTAAGTCTTTCTCTACCTCCTTTCTCAAAGGCACTGGTTGTTGGTTGTGGTTACATGGGTAACAGTTGACTCCAGTGCCTTGCATGTTCTTCATATGTGAACCTAAGCTGCCACATCAGTCCCATACTGAGGGAGTGTTGCATTGTCAAGTGAACAATTAAACCTAGGTGCGCTTTCCCTATTCTGATCAGATCCATTGTCAGTATTCCCAAAATCACAAGATAGGTGCAGACCAGGAAGGTCCATCCAGCAAGATTCATAACAGATTTGATGGGGTAGGTATGGGGAAGCTATTTCCTCTGTTGGGGGAATTCGAGAGCAAAGGGACATAATCTTAAAAAGAGAGCCAGGCTCTTCACAAGTGAAATCAGGAAACCCGTTTTCATGCAAATGGTCGGAAAACTCTGGAACATTCTTCCCCCAAAAGACCACGGCTGCTGGGCCAATCATTACTAAGATCAGCAGATTTTTGTCGGATAAGGATATCCAGGAAGGTATTTGAAGAGGAGGTGGATAGATTTTTAAAATATTGGGGAGTTGAGGGCTATGAGGAGCTGGCACGAAAGAGGAGTTGAGGTCTAGGGCAGATCAGCCGTGATCTTACTGAATGGCGGGGCAGGCTTGAGGGGCCGAATGGCCTACTCCTGCTCCTATTTCTTATGTTCAGGCAGGAAATGGAGTTGAGGTGGAAATCAGCCATGATCTAACTGGCTGAACCAGGCTTGAGGGGCTGAATGGCCTCCTCCTGTGCTGAATACAGAGGGGGGCCTGTTGATAGTTATGAAAATATGAGTAGGCCTGTCCAGAACCTCCTTTAATAGAACTATGTTCATTCGCGCCTCTGTTCAACTTCTTAAATTATGTTTTCCTTCCTTCCTTAAAATTAATAGAATTTCTTTTTTTGTATCTTGATGAATTCAATTTGGAAGTCAGGCCAATTACGCAAGAGTTGATGACTGAGTAAATTGATTCGGAATATTCATGAGCATTAAATATGGATTATTCAGAAAAAAGACAGCAGCTCTGAATATTTGTGAGTGTGTGTGTGTGTGTGTGTGTGTGTGATTCTGCGAAGCTTTTGGAGTAAATAATCCAGAGACTGTTCCGGAAATAATGAAATTCTTTAGGGAATAAAGGGCAATGAGGCTGAAAGTGGTTTTGAAAGTATCATCATGTAACTTTGGACACATTAAGCTCTTTTAATTCTCTATTCAGCTTACCACAGTAATACTATTACAAAGACTGGATTGCCCGTTCACTCTGATTTTTCTTCACCTCTGCCAATCAGTGGCTCAGTTGGTACAGAGGAACAGGTGGAGGCCATTCAGCCCCTCGAGCCTGCTCTGCACAGTTCCCAACTCTGGTTGAATGTATCCCTGGAACTGCAGGCCAATCCTGGAGGGTTGGCAACCCTAGGATGCCACCATTCAATTGGATCATGGCTTTTCTGTGCCTCAACTCTATTTTCCTGCCTTTGCTTCCTTGTCCCTTGATATCCTTACCCAACATATATTTATCAATCTCTGTCTTGAAGGCTCTAATTGTTCCTCAGCACCCACAATCTTTTAGGGAAAGGAGACCTCCAGGTTTATATTGCACCCCCCCCCCCCCCCCCCCCAAAGTCTGGTGCGATTCTGAGCCATGTAAATGTGGGATTTGATCCCCGTTCTGGGTTAGCTCAGCTGAGCTGGAGCAGCAGGGGAGATCAGCCAGGACCACCCAGTGACATTGAGCGAAAATGGGATCAGGATCAGCTGTGACGTCGCTCACTGATGGAATAGCTTGACTAATGGTCACTCTCGAGGTTATGTGTGAAGAATCGCCACTTGTGGTTGAGTAATGGATGTCTGCTACCTGTACCCCAGCACGTGCAGACCTTTGAGGAGAGAGAGGCTACGGTTGTATAGTGATTTACTAGATCAGCATTTCAGAGATGTAGACTATCCAGGTGCATAGTGTTGAAATCCCACCACGCCAGTTTCAGTATTTTGAAATCAGTCTTTAAAAGAAGCTATCGGTATAAAAAAAGACCATGAAGCTTTTGGATGTCGCAACTGATTCACAAATTTCCCTTTAGGGAAGGAAACCTGCCGTCTTCACCCGGCTCTGGTCCTATATGTTGCTCCAGTTCCACGCCAACATACTTGATTCTTAAATGCCCCGAGGTGGCCTCGCAAGCTGTTCAGTGGTGAATAAAACTACTTCATAAGGATTGCAGCAGTTCAAGAAGGCAGCCCATCACCACCGGGGTTTGGAGGTTATATCATATGATCTCTCACCTCCAACCGCCTCATGCTCCCGTCATTGGTCCCCGATACGTCCATCCTTGCGATGCAATGCTCCCCGCAGCAAATGCAAAGTGAACAAACCCTTGGCAATTTTCCCATCTCCAATATTTTTACAACTAGTAAACAAAAGGCCTCAAATAAACTGAAAATAGCAAAAGTCCTATCCGACTCAAAACGTTAACTCTGCTTCTCCCTCCACAGCTGCTGCCAGACCTGCTGAGTATTTCCAGCACTTTGTGTTTTTATGTCAGATCTCCAGCATCTGCAGTATTTTGCTTTTACACCCCTTTTGATATTACTCCTGAGTTTTTACATCCTAGCCATGTCCTGGAGATTAATCTTTGGCCTGCGGTCTCCAGGATTTAATCGTGGAGAATTGCCAACCCTCCCTCCACCACCTTGGGCAACTAGTGGATGGGTAATAAACGCTTCCCTTGCCAGCGATACCCACATCCTGAGAATGAATAAAAACAATGGTTAAATAGTAAGTAACTGCGAAGGGATTTGAGCCATGACAGCATTTTAAAAACTAATAATGCTTTAAAATAGAGTTTTGTTTCTATAAGACTAATCACCAGCTCATAACTACACAGGGTTTGTTGGCTTTATAGCTCTCGTAATTGCTGACGTCCAGTTGTTGACATTCCTCTGTTAGTTGGCCTTTGAGTTGGACCTAGTTTTTGTAGGCCTGCCTGAGGGGGGAGAGCAGCTGTTTGAATTATCTTAGTGGGGAACAGTAGAGCTATGTCTGTAAGTGCACTTGCACACTGACTATCTGGGTAGAAAGGAAACTAAGGACTGGATTCTGTAGGATTTGTTCACGGCAGAAAGCTGCCACTTTAAAAAAAAAAAATGAATTTGAACGTTTCCCACTTGTGACAGGATTAAGGACGAGAGGGCACAGATTTAAAGTAATTAGCAAAAGCGGCACTGAGGGAAAAGCTTTTACACACAGGGAGTGGTTAGGGTCTGGAATGCACTGCCGGAGAGTGTGGTGGAGACTGGTTCAATCGAGGCCTTCAAAAGGGAATTGGATAGTTATCTGAAAAGGAAGAATGTGCAGGGTTACGAGGAGAAGGCAGAGGAACGACACTCGGAGAGCCAGTGCAGACTCAATGGGCCGAATGGTCTCCTTCTGTGCTGTGAACAATTCTGTGATTCTGTGACTTTTGACCATGGGACATGAACTTGGGTTTTCTAGTCTCAGCGTTTAATAAGTCTTGTAATTTTTTGGAAACTATATAGATTTCCACCCCATGTAAAATCATTTGCATCAAATGTACATGTAGGTTTTAATTGCCATATTACAATGTAAAATAGTCCATGGTATACGTTGAGAATGAATTTCCCATTAAGGCCTCATTTAGTCAATGGCTAGTCTCCAGAGGGAAGTGCTGATGTACTGAGGGATGGCATCACCAGTCAATACACCAATTGCACTTATATAGCGCCTCTACAGAGTAAAATGTCCCAAGATGTTTCATGGGAGCCTAATCAGACAAACATTGATGTTGAGCCATGGAAGGAAACTTTAGGACAGATGACCAAAAGCTCAGTCAAAGAAGTAGGTTTGATGGAACATTTTAAAGGAGGAGGGAGAGAATTCCAGAACTTGGGGCCCAGATGGCTGAAGGCAACATGGTTGAGTTACCGCAGGAGCCCAATGAATGCAGTCAGTCTGTGTTAAGTCTGTCTTTCTACGTGATTGACTGTGTGGCATTGTTCACTGTGCCAATATAAGAAAAATTCCAAACCTTTAAGGGACGGAGCAACGTTTATTGACATGTCCCCACACATCCCTTGTTGACTGTGGAGAGCAGAAGTAGGAAAGGATCCTAAGACTTACACACACTGTACAATGGATATCAAGTCATTCCCTGCACCTCTGTCAGCTATGGCTCAGTGGGTAGCACTCTTGCCTCTTGAATCAAAAGTTCGTGGGTTCATGGGAGCACAAAAATGTAGGCTGACACTCCCAGCGCAGTAGTGAGGGGGTACTACACAGTCTGAGGTACCTTCTTTTGGCTGAGACATTGAGCCATGGCTTTCTTCCCTCTCAAGGTGGCTTGGCCAATATTTAGGCATCAAACAACATCACTTGACAAAGAAACACCGTTTCCATTGGGTTTTAGGCAAGAGATGCAGCGGGGATTTGAGGAAGAACCTTTTTACACAGTGAGTGGTAATGACCTGGAGCTTGTTGCCTATGAGGGTGTTGGATGTGGAGACAATCAATGATTTCTAAAGGAAATTGGATGGGTACTTGAAGGAAATAAACTTGCAGGGCTACGGGGATAGAGTGGGGGAATAGGACTGGCTGAATTGCTCGAGAGAGATTGCCAGTATGGAATCGATGGGCTGAATGGCCACCTCCTGTGCCATAAACGACTATGACTCTATCAGGTCATCATCATATTGCAGTTTGTGGCAGCTTGCTGTGCGCACATCGGTTGCTGTGTTTCCAACATCACAATGATCATTATACCTCAGAAGCACTGAATTGTCTGTAAAGTACCTAGGGATGTCCTGAGGCGTAACAGGCACTATAGAAATGCAAGTTTGTTCTTGCCTTGGTCTTCTCTCGTACAATAGAGCGGCTTTTATAAGCCATGTTTGGTGCAACCTAACACTATCTGGTTTACTCCCATCATCTTTTGATTCCCTGTTCTTGTCCTTGATTTTGCAAGGTATATAAATAATTTCATGCACATTTCTCCCTTCTTTCGCCGTCATTTCTGCACTCTCTCTCCACCACACCAAACTCCTGTAAACTCCACACCATCAAAACTTTTAAACCCTGCATGCCACCCCAGTGTCTGAGGAGTTTGTCTTTTTTTTTACTCCTATCCTAAAGAATGCAATAACTTGCATTTATATAGCACATTTCACAACCTTAGGACATCTTAAAGCGCTTTACAGCCAATGAAGTATATTTTTCAGGCGTAGTCGCTGTCGTAATGTTGGAAACTCAGCAGTCAATTTGTGCACAGCAAGATCCCACAAACAGCAATGTGATAAATGACCAGAAAATCTGTTTTAATATTGGTTGAGGGATAAGTATCGGCCAGGACACCAGAGACACGTCCCCCTGCTCCTCTTCAACATGGTAACCGTGGGATCTTTTACGTCCACCTCGAGAAGGCAGAGGGAGCCTTGTTTTAAAGTCTCATCTGAAAGACAGCAACTCTGACAGAGCAGCACTTCCTCAGTACTGCTGTAGGAATGAATGCCTGGATTATGTGCTTAAGCCCTTGGAGGGGGATTTGAACCTCAGTGTGCTAACCACTGAGCCAAGGCCCAATCATTAATTATTGTTGTTTTGCTGGTGGTTACCAGCTCCGGTAGAGCGGTGTAAAACAAAACTTAGTGGTAATGCGAATAAATGAGGGCCCGAGCTATTGAAATTGTGCGAGGGGCTCTGCAATGATCAGATAACCCAGACTACCTGCCATTGTTGTACAGAGAGAGTGGAGTGGGGGAGGTGGAAGGGCTGATCATTGTAGCGTGTGTGTGTATTACCATCAGGTATTAACATTTAACATGAAAGATGGCTAATTGTGGTATTCATTTAGTAGATTACAGAATTTCCTTGATTATGTTTTCTACATTCTCTTGACAATCTGGGCAGTAATCAACACAGGAACTGGGAGAAGCTAATTATCATTGTTGCGGGGGTCTTTATCTTAGAGAACGGATATATTTGTTCTCGTCCATCGCTTTTCCGCGCAAAGTTCTGACACGCAACGTGATGTTACAGGTATGAGAGCAATTAATTAAATTCCCATCTGGCAGTTCCATATTTATAGTATTTATTCTTGTACAGTTTGATTCTGAATGAACTTGTGGAGTTCAGTGATTCCGGTCAAGGTGATATGATGATCCTTGGGTTGGGAGAGTACAGGGGTGTAGAGTCAGGGGTTCCTTCTCCTGAAGCCTGCTCACTGACCCCTGCTGGAAGGTGTGGAAACCTGGCGACTCGCTTGGCGTGCCTTCCACAGTGGAATTGCCTGTTGCAGCTGGCTGTCCATGTTCACACACTCTGTTGCAGTTAACTGAGTAGGAACACAGGTGCAAGTCATTCCACCACACCATATTGGCTGGGAATACTGAGCTTGAAAGAGAGAGATCTTGTTGGGCAACTAATTGCTGTAATGAAAACAGAAAGTGCTGGAAATACTCAGCAGGCCTTGCAGCATCTGTGTCGAGAGAAGCAGTTAATGTTTCAGATCTGTGACCTTTCATCAGAACTGGCAGAAGTTAGAAACGCAATAGGGTTTGATCAAGCGAAAAGGGAGGGGAAAAGAACAACAAAAGGGTAGGTCTGTGATAGGGCAGAGGGCGGGGAGAAATAATTGACAAATATGTCATGGAACAAAAAGCAAAGGCAGCGCTAATTGTTGTAATAAAAGCCAAGGCATTGGTTCAGGGAGGGACAGCTCTAGCCAAAAGCAAAAACATGAAAAACAAGTTTGACACAGGCATATGGTAGAAAAAGCAGTCAAAATGGCTGTAAAGTTTCTGAAATTGTTGAACTCATTGAGTCCAAAAGGCTGTAAAGTATCTTCGATTAAGCACTTTAGAGCCTTCTGGTCTCAACGTTGAGTTCAACAATTTCAGACCATGAACCACATTTTGATTTTTTTAAAACCCTGTGCCAGTCTTAAACTTGTTTTTCAAGTTTTTGCTTTCAGACTGAGCTGTTCATTACTCTGCCATTAACCCTCTCTCTGAACTAATACTTTGTCTTTTACAACAACTGTTTCCTTTTATTCCATGACGTCCTTGTCATTTATCTCTCCCACCTTCCGCCCTATCATGGATCTTCCCTTCTGTTCTTCACCACCACCCCCTGCACTTGCTCAAAACTCAATACATTTCTAACCTTTTGCCAGTTCTGAAGAAGGGTCACTGACCTGAAATGTTAACTCTGCTTCTCTCTCCACAGATGCTGCCAGACCTGCTGAGTATTTCCAGCATTTCTTGTTTTTATTTCAGACTTCCAGCATCTGCACTATTTTGCTTTTACTTGCTGTAATGCTTCTGTAGTGTTTTACAAGAATATGACCATAAAACCCACTGACATTATAGATCCAAACATTAACATTTCTATCTCCAAAAAAAACTCCTACGTTTCTATAGTGTCTTTCACAGCCTCGGATGTCCCAAAAGCGTTTTGCAGCTGAAGAAATAGTTTTTAAGTATAGTCATTGTTATAATGTAGGAAAACCCAGCAACCAGTTTGTGCACAGGAGGATCCCACAAAGAATAAATAAATGAATGACCAGGCAACTGTGTTGGGACCTTTCAAATTCACCCTTATTCAAGAAAGGGTGCGAGGACATTTCTAGTAACTACAGGCCGGTCTGTTTAACATTATGGTGGATAAAGTTTTAGAAACAATAATCAGGGGAAAAAAATCAAGGGGCACATGGAGAGGTTTGAGTTAATTAAGGAGAGCCAGGACAGATTGTAAAAGGCAGACTGTGCTTGACAAATCTAAATGAATTTTTTGATGAAATAACAGAGAAGGTTGATGAAGGGAAAGCAATGGATATTGTCTATATGGATTTTAAGAAAGCATTTGATAAAGTAACTCATAAAAGGCTGGTCAACAAAATTGAGACTCATGGAATAGGAGGGTCAGTGTCAGCTGGGGTAAAAAGTTGGCTGAAGGACAGAAAACAGCGAGTCATGGTAAATGGTTGTTTTTCAGGGCTCTGTGTTAGGATCACTGCTTTTTGATATATATATAAATGACTTGGATATTGGAATACTGAGTAAAATTCCAAAATTTGCCGATGGTCCCAAACTTAGAGGTGTGACAGTCAGTGAGGATAAATACCAATCAACTGCAACAGGATATAGATCGTCTAACAGAATGGGCAGACAAGTGGCAGATGGAATTTAACACAGAGAAGTGTAAGGTGATGCATTTTGGCTGAAGAGATAGTGAGAGGCAAAGTAGACGAAATGATACAGTTCTAAAGAGTGTACATGGACAGAGGGACCTGGGGGTTCATGTTCCTAGCTCTTTGAAGGTGGCAGAACATATTGCAAGAGTGGTTAGCAAAGTATATGGGATCTTGGACTTCATAAATAGAGATCTTCAGTACAAAAGCAGGGAAAGTATGCTGAACCTTTAGAAAGCTCTGGTTAGGCCACAACTCGAGTCTTGCGTCCTGTTCTGGTAACCACACTTGAGGAAGGATGTGAGGGTCCTTGAGAGGGTGCAGAGGAGATTCACCATGGTTCCAGGGATTAGGGATTTTGGCTACAAGGTTAGGTTGGAGACTCCTTGGAGCAAAGGAGATTTAGGGAAGATTTGATAGAGGTGTACAAGATAAGGTCGACAAAGAAAAGCTGATGGTACAAGGACTAGGGGACACAGGTTGAAGGCTTTGGGTAAGAGGTGCAGGGGGAATATGAGGAAGAACTTTTTTATGCAGCGAGTGGTAATGACCTGGAACTCGTTGCCTGCGCGGGTGGCGAAAGCAGAGACAATGAATGATTTCTAAAGGAAATTGAATGGGCACTTGAGGGAAATAAAGTTGCAGGGCTAGAGGGATAGAGTGGGGGAAAGGGATTGATTGGATTGCTGTACAGAGAGCCGGCATGGACTCGATGGGCTGAATGGCCTCCTGTGCCATTATGACTCTATGTATTTATTCAACTCTCACTTGATAGTTTCTATCGAATCTGCTTCCACCACCCTCTCAGGCAGTGCATTCCCGATCACAACAACTCAAGGCATAAGAAATATTTCTCCTCATCGTCCCCCGGCTTTTTTTTGCCAATTAGCTTAAATCTGTGTTGTCTGCTTACCGACCCGAGCCCTTCCAGATGGGTTATTAATTCCCTCTGCACTTGCTCCCGTTTATGTCCCTTTCTGTTTCACTCTGACGTGAATTCAGTGGAAACTCATGCTCGCTGTCCACAGGGCACGGAGCTTGAGTCTAAAGTGATGAAGGTGGACTTTCGAGTACATTCCCTGCCTCTCTTCCGCCACTGCCTCCCACGCACACAATCTAAAGACCCGTTTCCTAACATGTCGACTGGCTTCATCAGATAGGAACTGCAAGTAAGCAAAATTAACATTTAAATCCTTTTTTAATGGACTCTGATGATGTAAACTACAGTACGAAACTCCAGTGCTAATCAAATGTTGCAACAGAACAGGCATCTTGTGAATGTTATTACATTTCTCCTGACAATTTCTTTTACTATCATACATTGGATACTACAGACTCCTCACTGCATTTCACTAAATCATTTTCAATTGTAAGGTTCAAAATTAATAGACTATCATATTAACTAGCAATGTGCTCACTTCACTCCTGGCTAGACTTCTTCTTGGCTAATTCTAATTCCCATGGTTCTATCAAAGATGATTTAAGATAAGGAAAGAAAAAATAGAAATTAAAATATTTCCAAATTGCTGCCAAAAATACAGTCCTTTCCAATGTGTCTCTTAACGACTTTCATTACTCTAATGATTCTCTCGGAGGATTTCCTCTCTTTAACCTCTAATAAAGGCCTTATTTTATTTCTCTCGTTTGGCCTTGATGTTCGCCATAGCAACTGCGTTCCCATTCGCTGCCAAGTATGAAACTGAATGGTTCAAGGCGACCATATCCTTAACAAACATTACCTCTGTCTCTCTCTCAACCCTCAACCTTTTACAGCAGCTAATTTGGCAAATAAATTTAGCTATGTATGTACAATCAGCTAGCAGCCCTTGTACCTTTGGGAAAGGGCTAAACTGATGCCTTGAAGTCTTGGCAGTGAAGTTATATTCTTGGAAGGAAGAACGAGCATGAGTATGGCAACTTTTACAACCTTCCTTGGACAGGTCGCTTCAGTGTACTTTTGTAATGTAGTCACCTTTCGAAAATTGGGGGAAGCAAGATATTGTGGGTGATTAAGACAATTATTTTACTGATGTGTCTTGCAATAGCAATGTGTTTGATGACGGACAAGACAGAGGGTGTACTGTTAAGATGACAAGTTAAGAAGAAAAGTTTGCGACACTTTAGCTACAAAAGATGAGTGTCTTCGAGAGGTGTCTAAGCTATTCGGTGCAATGGAAAAGGTTAATCACGAGCACCATTCCAATTAAAAAGGCAGCTGCAGGACAAGGGGACACTGGTTCAAACTGTAAAAAAATATGTTCAGGACTGATGTTTGGCAGCACTTCATACTAAGAATGATTGGATTTTGAAGGCAAAATCTCCAGAATTATTGAGTCAGTGAGATGCTTCAGAACCAGCTGAAATATTGTGTCTGTTTCTGAGCACCACACTTTAGGAAGGGGTGAAGGCTCTGGAGGAGGGACAAAAGAGATTTACTAGAATGGTACCAGAGATGGGGGTTTACAGTTACGTGCATAGAGTGAAGAAGCTGGGGTTGCTCTCCTTAGAGAAGACTAAGAGGAGATTTGATGGAGGTGTTCAAAAACCATGAAGGGTTTAGGTAGAGTAAATAAAGAGAAACGGTTTCCAGTG
Source organism: Heterodontus francisci (assembly GCF_036365525.1). Taxonomy (NCBI): domain Eukaryota; kingdom Metazoa; phylum Chordata; class Chondrichthyes; order Heterodontiformes; family Heterodontidae; genus Heterodontus; species Heterodontus francisci. The sequence continues at coordinate 85,079,556 of NC_090389.1, read as the reverse complement.
TCTGAAGGGTTAATAACCAGAGGGCACAGATTTAAGGTAATTGGCAAAAATACCGGAGGCGACCTGAGGAAAAACTTCTTTGCACAATGAATGGTTAGGATTTGGAAGGCACTGTCTGATAGGGAGGTGGCTACAGATTCCGTTGTAACTTTCAAAAGGGAATTGGATAAATACTTGAAGGAGAAACAATTGCAGGAATATGGGGAAAGAGTAGAGCAGTGGGACTAACTGGATTGCTCTTCAAGAGAGTTGAGGCAGATACGATGGGCTGAATGGCCTCATTCTCTGCTGTAATGTTCTGTGATTCTGTGCTTTATGGTGGGAGTGAAGTTGTAGGTTTTAATGGTAAGATAAGCAGGGTGGACCAAAGGGATCATGTAGAGCTAAAAAGTTTGAAGTAATTTGAGAGGTCATTCATATCAACTTGGGTGAATATTAGACCACATCAGCGTAATTGACCCAAGTGTTGTGGGAATGTATCCTCAAGTCTGACTTATGCCTCCCATTGCTGCACAGAGCACTATGGCAGACACCAGCTTGCATTTATATAGCGCCTTTAACATAGTAAAACGTCCCAAGGTTGTTCGTGGGTGTGTCAGTGGACAGAATTTGACACCAAGCTGCAAAATGAAATATTAGGACAAGTGACTGAAAGCTTGATCTGGCAGCCCATGTAGGACAGTGAGCGCAGGCGTGAACAGGACTTGGGGCGAGTTAGCAACAGGGCAGCAAAGCTGTGGATGAACTCAAGATTACAGAGGGTGGAAGATGGGAGGCAGACCAGGAGAGTGTTGGAATAGTCAAGTCTAGAGGCAACGGAAAATTAACGAGCAGAAAATGAAGAATGAGAGGCAAGAAACAGGGTGAAGGAGGGGGAAGGGAGCGACAATCAAATTATCATTCAGAAAGATAAGAAACCAGCGATAGAACCTTAACTGGGTCGATCCTTTCCTGAACACAACGAAAAGCATTGTTACAAGCATTAAAAAAAGAGCCGCCAGGCACTGTGGAATTTAAAAATAGGTGACTGCTGTTCAGTTCTGCGTGACCGCTGCAAGAATCTCATGGGAAGCTCATTACTATTAATAGAAACCTCATTTCTCTAATGTCCCATATCCAATCTCATAGTCCCCTTGTCCCCTTTAATGGGGCCTCTCAAAATCCTGCAGTTAAATAAGATTAGATGCTTTAAAGACGAAAAATAATACTACGCGAATTATTCCTTGTTTAAAGAAGCTCAGCAACTTAGCTTTAATTTACTTTAAAATAGCGAAGACTTTGAGGTGACCTGATAAAGGCCTATAATATAATTAAAGGGCTGGATTGCGTGCTATCGAGAGACTATTCCAGTTTGACAGATTGGGGAGGACCAGGGTCACGAGTTTAATTTATGTAAGAGTAGGAAGAGGCTGGATGTAGGTGGCGGTTCTTGTCCCAGAGAAAGTGAGCTGTTGGAATATATTGCTGGCTGATATGGGAGCTGACTCTGTCAAAGTGTTAGAGGGAGCTAGCCTGGTTCCTGACTGGGGCAGAGATCACATCATGTAGAAGGTAAGAGTCTCTAAAGACAAAACTTGGGTCCATGTGATCTCCTAAGTGTTTTGATCACACTGGGGGTTGTGGCGGAGTGGGGGGGGGGGGGTTCTGGGAGGAATTTTACAGAGCTGCTTTGTCCACTATTGGCCCTGGGCTTTTTCTGTTGTACACCTCTCCCTGGAGATTACGTGGTCACGGGGGAGGTAGAGGATGGAGAGGGGCATGTTGGTAGGAAGTATCTCATCATAGTGCTGCAGCCATCATGGTGTGTGGGGAGGACAGGCCCATCGAATGTACGAATTAGGAGCAGGAGTAGGCCACTCAGCCCCTCAAGCCTGCCCTGCCATTCAATAAGATCATGACTGATCTGCCCCAGACCTCAACTCCTCTTTCATGCCAGCTCTGCATACCCCTCGACTCCCCGCTATTTCAAAAATCTGACTACCTCCTCTTTAAATACTTTGTGATCTAGCCTCCACAACTCTCTGGGATAGAGAATTCCAGACATCCTCTGAGAGAAGAAATTCCTTCGCATCTCAGTTTTAAATTGAGTGTCCCCTTATTCTGTAACTAGTTTGAGATTCCCCCACTAGTGGGATCATCTCCCCGCCCCCCCCCACCCCCAAAATTATTCCCCGATCTTAATCGCTCCACGTTAGTCTTCAGCTGCCTGTGCTCTTAGCTCTGGAATTCCTTCTCTAAACCTCTCCATCTCTCTCTCCTCCTTTAAGATGCTCCTTAAAATCTACAAGTTGTTGTTGCCCCTCACTCTGAAGCATTAGACAAATTTCAACATAAAACATGACAAATTTTCTCTTTGGGTTTTCTCTTGCCTGCCTAGAAGCACCGATTCCTGACCTTGTAAACTGCTGCCGCTTGTTTGGGGGAGTGGGGGGTAGATGGTGCGTCAGGGGGAGCAGCGGTACAAGGTGCAGTCCTTGCTCTCGCTGTTGCCTCAATGGTGTGTGTTGATCAGCTCGCCCAGCTCTGTTGGACACTGTGATTGAAATCATTGCTGATCTCCCTGAGTATTCAGGGAAACTGGCCTTCTGCAGGAGGGGACAGGGGTCGCTCAGTAGTGACCTGGTCTCGGGCAGGAGCCTGGGCTGATTTGTCTCTTCCCCCAGCTCCTCCAAAGCATTCCTACGTCAGAATAATGAGGCCAGTTGCAGCATCCTTGCCTCCAGAAACTCTGTATTGAAATTGGAATGGCAGATTTCTTAATCTGTGCTGCTTAAATACTGTACCCCTGCCGTGAACGTGACCCACTTTATTCCAGGATGTAGGGCTATTTCTGCATTAAATGGGCTGCCTCCAATGATTGTTAATTGTCCAATTTTACAAAAAAAAATTAGAATGCAGTTTACAAAATGCCTGATGACAGCAATTTTGTCAATCAACTGTTTGCTGTTTCATGTGACTCAGCAGCACTGTGTGGCTCTGTGTGTCTCTATGTAACTGTAGTGTGTGTATTTAAGCATGCACACACTGAGCTCCCCAGATAGCAAACTGAAAACTATGTCTCCAATCCAATTAATGATGGGTTTGTTGGCAGCGCTATTTTGGAAGAGACTATCTTTGAAGGAAAGAACTTGCATTTTTGTAGCACCTTTCACCACCTCGATGTCTCAAAGTGCTTCGCAGCTAATGAAGTAGTTCTGAAGTGTAGACACTGTTATAATGTAGGAAATGCGGCAGCCAGTTTGTGCACAGCAAGCTCCCACAAACAGTAATATGATCACATCAGTAGCAGGGAAAATGCTCGAATCTATTATAAAGGTTGTGATAACTGGACACTTAGAAAATAATGGTAGGGTTGGGCAGAGTCAATATGGATTTACGAAAGGGAAATCGTGTTTGACAAAGCTGTAGGAGTTTTTTGAGAATATATCTAGCAGAATAGATAAGGAGGAACCAGTGGGTGTGGTGTATTTGGATTTTCAGAAGCTTTCAATAAGGTCCCACACAACAGGTTAGTAAACAAAATTAGAGCACATGGGATTGGGTATAATATACTGACATGGGTTGAGAACTGCTTAATGGACAGAAAACCAAGATTAGGAATAAACTCCATTCTCAGGTTGGCAGGCACCGCAAGGATCAGTGCTGGGGCCCCAGCTATTGACAAGTTATATCAATGACTTGGATGTGGGGACCAAATGTAATATTTTGATGTTTGCTGATGACAAAAACTAGGTGGGAATGTAAGTTGTGAGGAGGATGCAAAGAGGCTTCAAGGGGTTTTAGACAGGCTAAGAGAGTGGGCAAGAACATGGCAGATGGAATATAATGTGGAAAATGTGAAGTTATCCACTTGGATAGGAAAAACAGAAATGCAGAGTATTTCTTAAATGGTGAGAGATTGGGAAGTGTTGATGTCCAAAGGGACCTGGGTGTCCTTGTTCATGAGTCTCTGAAAGCTAACATACAGATCCAGCAAACAATTAGAAAAGCAAATGGTGTGTTGGCCTTTATTGCAAGAGGATTTGAATCCTGGAGTAAAGAAGTCTTGCTGCAATTGTATAGAGCCTTGGTGAGACCGCAACTGGAATATTGGAGAAACTCACTAAGCCTCCTTCAGCAGCACCTTCAAACCCGTGACCTCTACCATCTAGAAGATGCATGGGAACACCTCCACCTGCAAGTTCCCCTCCAAGTCACACACCATCCTAACTTGGAATTATATTGTTGTTGCTTCACTGTCACTGGGTCAAAATCCTGGAACTCCCTTCCTAACAGCACTGTGGGTGCACCTACACCACGTGGACTGCAGCGGTTCAAGAAGGCGGCTCACCACCACCTTCTCAAGGGAAATTAGGGATGGGCAATAAATGGTGGCCTGGCCAGTGACGCCCACATCCCCTGAACGAATATTTAAAAAATGTGTACTGTTTTGGTTTCCTTTCCTAAGGAAGGATATACTTGCCAAAAAGGGAGTGCAATGAAGATTCACCAGACTGATCCCTGGGATGGTGGGCTTACCCTATAAGGGGAGATTGAGGAGATTGGACCTATATTCTTTAGAGTTTAAAAGAATAAGAGGTGATCTCATTGAGGCATACAAGCTTGATAGGCTAGATGCAGGAAGGATGTTTCCCCTGGCCGGAAGGGATCGAGACCAGGGGACACAGAATAAGAAGTAGGCAATTTAAGACTGAGAAGAGGAGGAATTTCTTCACTCAGAGGGTGGTGAATCTTTGGAATTCTCTACCCCAGAGGGCTGTGGAGGCTCAGTCATTGAGTATATTCAAGACAGAGATCGATAGATTTCTAGATAACAAGGGATATAGGGATAATGCGGGTAAATGGCATTGAATTAGATGATCAGCCATGGTCTAGTTGAATGGCGGAGCAGGCTCGAGGGGCAAATGGCCTACTCCTGCTCCTATTTCCCATGTTCCTATGACGAGATGATCTGTTTTAGTGATATTAATTGAGGGATAAATATTGGGCAGGATACTGGGTACAACACGCCAGCTCTTTGAATATTTTATGTTCCATCCAAATAGTGGCACCTCCAACAGTGCAGCACTCCCTCAGCACTGCACTGGAGTGGCAGCCTTGATTTCTGTGCTAGAGTGGGACTTGAACCCATCACCTGATTCAGAGATGAGAGTGCTACCCACTGAGCCATGGCTGACACTGAAGGATGTGGAGAAAGTTAACGTGAATTGGACCACACGTGTTTTGAAGGAAGTTGATAGATTTGGTGTGCAGTGCTTCAGGGAGGGCAGAGAAGCTGACTGGGGGAATGCTCTTCCCTTCGGTGCACGTTTAACCTTCAACAGTTCTGTAGTTGGAGGCAAAGTGGAGAGACATTCTGTTCCCTGAGAGTGTGGCTCCTTCCAGCTGGTAATTGGGGCAATCAAGAAATGAAACCTTGCAGAAAAAAAATGAGTAAAGAATTCATTTGACTAATCTTTTCATGAAGAACAAGGATGCATTTTGTAAAGCAGCTGTGTCTATATTTATTTATTAAAACAAAGAAAACCTCTGAATTTTCACTTCAGTGCTTGAGGGTTGAAATCATCTTTCAACATTTAATTAGTAAATTCGAACAAATGGTCGCAATTCTGGAAGAGTAAACAGATTTTCTTTGTGTGGAAGTTGTGTTCTCTCTCTCTCTCTCTCTCTCTCTCTCTCTCTCTCTCTCTCTCTCTCTCTCTCTCTCTCTCTCTCTCTCTCTCTCTCTCTCTCTCTCTCTCTCTCTCTCTCTCTCTCTCACTCACTCACTCACTCACTCACTCCCCCTCCTTTCTCTCGCGCCCCCCTTGTCTCTCTCGCTCCCCCTCCTCTCTCTCTCGCTCCCCCTCCTCTCTCTCTCGCTCCCCCTCCCCTCTCTCTCGCTCTCTCTCTCTTTCTGTCTGTCCTTGCTTTTTCCATCCCACCCCCACCAGGCCTAAGTGTTCTCGAAGACATGTGGTTTAACCCTGTCCTTGCTGAGGAAATGCTTTGCTTTCAAATTATTTCAATACTTAAAATTCTCTTGTTTTCATTTTCTACATTCCACAGTCCTGAAGGCTGAGGTCCATTTCCACAGATGTGTTGGTTGCCCTTGGTACCCTCCCTAAATGCCCATTCTTCACCCTTGAGTCTTGACAGTGAGTCTCAGCCAGCTGTTCAACTGTACAAGGCATCAAAACGTCCTGTTCCAGCATTCTTTCCCTTTCTCTCCCCCTTGTCTCCCCCCCTTACTCTTCCTGTCTCTGACTCCTGCTTTCTCTTTCTCCTCTGACTCCCATCTTTGTTTTCTGCCTTTCTCCTCTCTCACTGTTCTCCCTCCCTCTCTTTACCACTGTTTGTTTTCACCATCTCTCTTACTCTGTTTTCCACTCTTGTGCACTCTCTATAGCCCTTTCTCTCTTTCCCTTCTTTTTCTCTTTCTCTGTCTTCTCTCTCTCCATCTCTCCCATAATCATTGTCAATCCTGGGCTGTTGATTCCAAACCTGCACTCCCTGCCCTTGCTGTTGGGATCACTGTGCCATTGACTCACCCTGGTGTGTGTTTCTCTATGAAGCAAGACTATTTAATGCTAATACTTATACAGGATGTTATTGGAAGCTTTTAGTTCCCCTTCTCTTCCCATGATGAAGGATTATAAAATGCATCTCCCCCACCTCAACAAAAATCATAACTTTTGTTGCCGATGTGACAGTTACCATAGCGACTGGTAAAGGCGTGTAGCCCTGTATTCCCAACAACTGGGTGTCTGGACCCACAAGCATAGTGACTACGTCGTGCAGTTACTTGTCTGACAAAAGTAACATATTGGAGTTTAAAGATGGAGCTGAGCTCTATCTGAGTGAACGGGCAAAGAGGACCTGACCTGCAGCAAAGATGCGTAACACACGGCAACGGGATTGTCTAGTAAATCATTGGACCTTCCTGCCAGTCAGACATGGAATCATTCATTTACTGTATGCTCAAGATGGATAACAATGGACTTAGCTGTCCAAATGATTGCACCAACTGCTGCTTGATGATGGAGGAGCTTCTAGAGTTTCCAGCCCCATGGGCCCAAGGAAATTAGTCAGTGTCGCAGTCTCGAACACTGGGGATTTGCTCCGTCAGGCCTCTCATGGAACTGAGCAGAAACTCGGCAAAGGGAATCAAGAGGTTATAAACCTATCAGGAAAGATTGAACAGGCTGGGGCTCTATTCTCTAGAAAAGAGTGAAGACTGATGGGTGACCCGATAGAGGTCTCTAAAATTATGACAGGAATTCAATAAAGTAGATGTAGAGAAGCAATTTCCACTTGAGGGTGGAGTCCAAAACCAGGGAGCCATAAAGATGAGAATCACTAATAAATCCAACAGGGAATTGACAAACTTCTTTACCTCGAAAGTAGTGAGAATGTAGAACTCGCTACTGTGATAGGGAGTAGTCGAGATGAATAGTGTCGATGCATTTAAGGGAAGTACGTGAAGGAGAAAGGAATAGAAGGATATGTTGATGATGCGAGATGAAGGGGGAGTGGGAGGAGGCTCGTGTGGAGGTTGAAGACCAGCGTGGAGCAGTTGGGTGACTCTTGAATCTGTCAGACTGCTGATTTTCCCATCTCCGATATTTTTATAACTAATGAAAACAAATGTTTGAAGAAAATGGGGAAAAAAAAACTTATTTCGAAATGCTCCTGTGATTATCCTCCCAGCAATGTCCTGGAGTGTCATCTTTAATTCCTGCAGATTGCAAGGAAAGCCCTCCAGGGTATGGTTGAGTTCCACATTGGGCTCTGGATTGACTCATTAAGCCACAGAGGGTTTTATTGGTTTGGGTGGTAGGGGGAAGCTCAATGAGTCATGCTGGTGAGTGCTGGAGCTGTGTGTTTGAATAGAGTGTATGATCAGACATTGCAGTGAGAGGGAATGGCATTGAAATTGTAATATTACAGGCCCCACTTCAGCCACTGATCAACTGTAGCAGATGGTATAGAAAACTATAAATAATCCGAGATTGGCTTTCAGTTTATCACATTGAGAGATGGTGGTTGAATTTTGTTTTTATCACATCGTATGCTTGGAAGGTGTGGATACAGAATTACAATGTCGGGCTCGGGGTGTGGGCAAGGGGTGGAGTTTGCCTTTTGGGAGGGTCCCCATACAAAGCTCGAGTTTCGGGGGCCTTCTATGTTTTATTAAATGATGACACTAACTGCCATTTATGGTCGCGAATAGATAAAACAAAGAAAGACTTGCATTTCTATAGTGCTTTTCACATCCTCAGGATGTCCCCCCCCCCCCCCCCCCCCACAAAGTGCTTTACAGCTGATGAAGAACTTTTGCTGTGTAGTCACTGTTGTAATTTAGAAAACACAGCAGCCAATTTGCACACAGCAAGATCCCACAAACTGTAAGGTGATAATGATCTGATAATCTGATGGTTGAAAGGCAAATATTGGCTAGGACTACTACTTCTAAATATCGTCATGGGATCTTCTACATCTACCCGAGAGAGCAGGTGGAGCCTCAGTTTAACGTCTCTTCTGACAGACAGCACCTCCAACAATGCAGCACTCCCTCAGTACTGCACTGTTAGCCTGGATTTTGTGCTAGTCTGTGGAGTGGGACTTGAACCCATAGCCTTCTGACTCTGAGGTGATGATGCTACTCACTGAGCCACAGCTGATGCTGTAGTTACGTAATAGTAAGGTAATATGAAAAGAGTTGACAAAATAGTTGTGGATTGGCTGTCACTGATTGTGTAACTGTCCTTTCAGTGGCTATGCCTGGAGCCTAGTGCAAGTTGGCAACCCTAATCCCAGCCAGGGATCGGGGCCTGATCCTCCTTTGTTGTTGCCTTATTTGGAGGCGAGTTGGGGGTCAGTAGCAACGTGACAGTTGCTCTCTGCATCCCTAAATGAGCGAGGGTATGGGGTGGTAGAGATTTAACCAGTCTTTGTCTAAGAAGGGATTATTTTGCACTAGAGTAATAGTTTATTTGATTTACAGAGTCACTGCCCTCTCCTTTTTTTTTATGTGCCTGTTTTTCATACATAAGGAAAATGCTTTGTGCCACCAGGGGAAGGTCAAATAAATTGTAGCTATTCAACAAATAACCTAAGATTGCGAGCAGGTAACCGGAAATTGCCAAGGGGCTTTTGAATAAACAGCCCCTTCCTCATCGAGCACTCGCGTGTGACACATGTGGAGGCCACTAGATTGTTCTGGCCTGCAGCAATCAATGATGGTATGTTGTGGGGGGTGCTGGAAGTTGGTGTAGAATGAGACATCATTAATCTTGCGACTAGCCAGGTAGGTCTGTGAATGCAGCGGGTTAGGTTCAGCAGCAGTGAATGCTTTCCTTTTGCGAGGGGGAGGAGGAAAGGTTCCTGACCCTAAATTCGTCCTGAGGCAGTTGCTGTGGAAGAATGATCTCCATGGACATAGGCTCTCCTCCCCCCCCAACTCTTGTTTGGGTGACCTACGTAGGCCTGTTGAAGTGAAGTTCGAAGTTCATTGAAATGCCTTTGAACTCCTTGAACCATTTTTTTAATAAGGAATTCTCTGCGGCTTTGCAGACTTTAAAATGCACTAAATATGAACTTTTAACTTCAGTTTGGCAGACTCCGCAGGCTGTTACTCAACGAATACTCTGGGCCGCGTACTGTGTAGAGTAGCCTCATTCTCACAGCGTGCTGTCAACTCTTATATTGGAATGTTGAACTGACTTTGACCAAATTCTCAAATCTGGTTACTCTCATGTCACATATTACCAGGCGAGAGCCAGGAAAAACTTGCACTGTAATAAATGATGCTTCTCCCATCTTCAGCCTCCAACAACTGTGTATGTGCGCACAATCCCACTCTCTCTCTCTCTCGTTCTGATCCTTCTCTCCCCTGCTTGCCTCTTTCTCGCTCTTTTTCTGTCCTCTTTTTTTTTTGGCTGTTTCTTTCTCTCTGTCCCTGTGCGTCTATCTCTCCTAAACTATTCCGTCACTTACTTTATCAAGGTTATTATGGTCATTGCTAGTCTGAGCTTTACTTTTCTCAGCTCCCCTTTAAGAAACCTTCTGGTCTTTTAATTGAGTAACAAAAAGTTTGACAAAGGAAAAGATTGGCTGCTAGAATTGAGAAGAGCACCATGGTTACAGTGCAGAATTCCTCCCAGTGCTTGTGTTTCCACAAACAGGCCGAGTCCCCTGCCAATTGAAATCTGTGACCTTATTCTTGGTGCCTGGGATAGTGTGCTCAGGTTCAACAATACAATACATTCCTTTTTGTGGTGAACCACTCTGAAGAACACACAGGTTGGACGCCAAATTTTCTTGCTACTTTTGAAGCCAATAAATCGCAAGTTAATCAAGCAAACCACCCAAACGGAACCACTGTCCCAGATTTAGTTGCAGGAGGAGGCAAGAGATTATCAAAACCAGCACAGGACCTGAAAGCAGCAATATAGACATCGTTCCACAATGGGTTAATAAACCTTTTAGCAAGTTGTTTATAGTCTCTTTTTCTCAGCAAAACTAGGGAAGATAGTTGTTGGTAACAGAGCCTGGTTACTTTGAGCCCTGATTGTCATCGGGTAGATATCAGGAACAAGATGAAATGGAGAACTTAAAGCTCTGAGGAATCTCTTTTTCCTCCAAAGAACTGGCTATTCACTCTCTGTAAACAGGCAATCAAATTGTTAACCATTGGTTGGCTCTTGGGTAGACAATTGTGTAACCTCCTCCAGCCCTGCAACCCTCTGAGATTGCTACGCTCCTCCAATTCTGGCCACTTGCCATCACTCCATCATTGGCAGCAGTGCCTTCAGCTGACTGGAACCTAAACTCTGGCATTCCCTCCCTGATTTTGTGAAAGGGAAATCATGTTTGACAAATTTGCTAGAGCTCTTTGAAGATATAACCAGCAGAGTTGATAAAGGGGAACCAATAGATGTAGTGTATTTGGATTTCCAGAAGGCATTCGATAAGGTGCCACATAAAAGATTATTGCACAAGATATTGGGGGTAATGTATTAGCATGGATTGAGGATTGGTTAACTCACAGAAGACAGTCGGGATTAATGGGTCTTTTTCAGGTTGGAAAGACGTAACTAGTGGAGTGCCACAAGGATCAGTCCTAGGGCCTCAATTCTTTACTATCTATGTTAATGATTTGGAGGAGGGGGCAGTGTGTAATATATCCAAATTTGCTGACGATACTAAAATAGGTGGGAGGTCATGTTGTGATGACATAAGGAATCTGCAAGGGGATAAAGATAGGTTGAGTGAGTGGGCAAAAACTTGGCTGGAGTTTAATGTAGGAAAGTGTGAGGTCATGCACTTTGGTAGGAAGAATCAAAGGCAGACTATTATTTAAATGGAGAGAGACTTCAAAAAAAGTGCAGCACAGAGAGATCTGGGTGTTCTTGTGCATGAAACACAAAGTTAGCATGCAGGTGCAGCAGGTAATTAAGAAGGCAAATGGAATTTTGGCCTTTATTGCTTGGGGGTTGGAGTTTAAAAATAGGGAAGTCTTGTTACAACCGTACAGGGTGTTGGTGAGGCCGCACCTGGAGTACTTTACACAGTTTTGGTCCCCGTATTTAAGAAAGGATATACTGGCATTGGAGGCAGTTCAAAAGAGATTCACTAGGCTGATTCCTGGGATGAAGGGGTTGACTTATCAAGAACGGCTAAATTAGAGTTTAGAAGAATGAGGGGTAATTATTGAAACGTACAAGATTCTGAGGGGGCTTGATAGGGTTGATGTTGAGAAGATGTTCTCACTAGTGGGGGAATCTCGAACTGGGGGACATAGTTACAGAATAAGGGGACACTCATTTAAAACTGAGATGCAAAGGAATTTCTTTCTCAGAGGATAGTGAATGTCTGGAATTCTCTACCCCAGAGAGTTGTGGAGGCTAGATCACAAAGTATTTAAAGAGGAGGTAGATAGATTTTTTAAATATCAGGGAGTTTAAGGGCTATGAGGAGGTGGCACGAAAGAGGAGTTGAGGTCTGGGGCAGATCAACCATGATCTTATTGAATGGTGGGGCAGGCTTGAGGGGCCGAATGGCCTACTCCTGCTCCTCTTATGTTCTTAAAGCACACTGCCCCTCTTTCCTCCTGAAAACCTACCTCCTTGACCAAGCTTTAGGTTATCTGTTCAAATGGATCCTTCTGTCGCCCAGTGTTAATTTCTGTTTGATAATCACTCCCATTGGGACGTTTTACTTTGTTAAAGGTGCTTCTATAAATACAAGTTGTCGTGGAGAAGCTGTGATCCAGACCTCTTGGCATCCTGAGGGTTTTTGACTTCTACCAGCAGTTGTAGAATACACCCCATCCATATGGAATGGAGCTAGGATTATAAAAATTAATTGTTGGGGTGCGGCTATCATGGGCAAAGCTGGCATTTATTGCCCTTCTGAGTTGCACCCCCCCCCCAAGAAAGTGATGCTTGATGGGTCTTCTCCTTGAACTGCTGCCGTCTTTGTGATGATGATGGCGTTGGTGGTGAAGTTGGCAAATTCCAGCATGTTGACTGAGAAGCTGTAACTTGAGGTGAAACGTGAGGGTGAGAAGCCATCTACTGCAGCCTTTGGACTATCCCAAACAGGTGCTCAGACTTCACCTTGAGGGGCCGGGAGGGGGAGGCGGAGCTGGCGGGAGGGTGGTGTGGGGACCAGACGTGGATTTTGTTGATTGATGTCTCTATCTAACAAGAAGCAAAGCTTTTTCTCGTATTCTCTCCGGGAGCGTGAGAGAGGGAGATGCAGTGAGAACCAACGAGAGGCCGAGCCTGCTCTACGCAAGTGACTTACGCCTACATCCAGCAGAGGCCCGCTCACAGTGATTGAGTAGAGGCCTGTTTAGTGTGATTACAAGCCACATTGCTCTATATCCAGCTGGTGCATCATTTTGCTCTTGTGATAAGTGAGGGTGAGGGTACACCACGTCATCATGTAATTACAGTGCTGAATGCAATGGGATGACATTAAGGGAGACCAAATGCACTTTGAGTGATTTTGTGACGTTTACACTTTTAAATATTTTCAAAGATGCAATATTTCCTATTGCTGCTATTACCTGGGGCATCATTTCTGACTGAGGCTGTTCTGTCACGCCCCTTAAAAGGGGGCACGTGTTAAAGGAAAAAAACACCTGCAGTGTAGCTCTGAATGATTAGAATAGAAGTGTTGTCACCTGGTTGGAACATTGGGCTTTCCATAGTTCCTCCTCACCACTCCTCCCCACTGCACCCGCCAAAACCTCTGCTTCTGAATCTAATGATCCGTGTTGGGGTACAGTTTGGGGGAGCATTTTAACAGGCTTGGAAAATTCACCAAGGGTCTGCTCTCAGTGTGTGAGCCCAGAGCAGTGAGTGAGTGAGGGAGCTGTTGAAGTCTACCCCAATCCTGTCTCACCCTGGTGTGTATGCTCAATCGCATGGGTCTGCAGGCTGTCCAGTAGGGTTCATGGTGACAGACACCCTGACTGACCAGCCCCTCACCCCACCCTCAGTCCAGCCTTAGAGTCATTTGCAGTGCCTCCTTTTCACCATCTCAGTGTAGGCCATGTAACATAGCACTTAACAGCTAGTGTCAGACCTGCCTCAGTGGTTAGCACACACTCACCTCTGAGTCAGGAGTTCATGGGTTCAAACCCCACTCCAGAGGCTCAAGCACATAATCCATTTCGACATTCCCATTGCAGTGCTGAGGGATTGCTGCACTATCAGAGTTGCTGTGCTTCGGATGTGACTTTAAACAGAGGTCCCGTCTGTCCCCTCAAGTGGATATCAAAGAACTCATGGCGCTATTTTGAAGAAGAACAGGGGAGTTCTCCCTAGTGTCACGGTCAATGTTTATCCCTCAATCAACACAAAAAAACGGTTATCCATCCATTATCATGTTGCTGTTTGTGGGAGCTTGTTGTGTGTAAATTTGTGTTGTACTGTGTCTATGTTACAACAGTGTTACTATGTTACTGTACTTCAAAAGTACTTGATTGGCCGTAAAGGGCTTTGGGGCACCCTGAGGTGGTGAAAGGCGCTATAGAAATGCAAGTCTGTCTTTCTCTTATGTTATCCTGATGTTATGACATGGGTTATTTCTGAAACACTGTTCAGCTGCAAACTCTTTCCTGGCTCCAAAGATGACAGGACTCCTTTTAATGAAGTGTTCCCTCAGGTAGAGAGCTTTTAAAATCATTGCATAGGTCTGCCTGCACCCTGTACTAGGATGTATTTTATATATATATATATATGTATATATATATATATATGTATATATATATATACTAATTTTTAAGCTGATGCAGAAAGGTTAACCGCTGAGTATAAATCACTGCCAGAACAGCCTAACATTTATATTCGGACAGCTCATGGGCCTCCAATAAAACGTTGGGTTTGAAAGTTTCACTCTTGTTTTATATAGGTTAAGATGAAGAAAAAGTGTACTTACGACAGGTGGATCATACAACCGAGAACTAGGCTGGATATAGAAGATTCAGAGGGGAAGTGAAAAAGCAAATAAGAGAAGCAAAGAGAGAGTATGAAAAGAGACTGGCAGCTAATAGAAAAGGGAATCCAAAAGTCTTCTATAGGCATACCAACAGTAAGAAGGTGGTAAAAGGAGGAGTGAGGCTGATGAGGGACCAAATAGAGGACTTGCACATGAAGGCAGGGGGCATGGCTGAGTTGTGAAATGAATACTTTGTGTATGTCTTTACCAAGAAAGATGATGCTGTGTCGGTCATGGTGAAAGAGGAGGTAATTCAGACACTTGAAGAATTTAAGGGCTACGGGGGAAAAGGCAGGCAAGTGGAACTAGGTGAGTTGTTCTTGCAGAGAGCTGGCATGGACATGACAGACCAAATGGCCACCTTCTATGCTGTAACCATTCGATGATTCTATAAAAAGAAACCTTGTATTTATATAGCCCCCGTCACCTCCACAGGATGTCTTAAAGCACTTCACAGCCAAGGAATCACTTTTTGAAGTGTTGGCACTGTAATTTAGCAAAATGCAGAACCAACTTGTGCACAGCAAGCTCCCACAAACAGAGATAAATGACCAGATAATTTTTGTTTTAAAGTGATAGTGGTTGAGGAATGACTTTTGGTTGGGACACTGGCAGAGAACTCTTCTTCGAAATAGTGCCTGTGGGATCTTTTAAATCTAGCTGAGGGGGAAGGCGGGCCTTCGGTTTTATATCTCTTCCTAAAGACAAGTCTGGACTTGCCTCAGAACACAGCTGGAATTTTCCTGAAGCTCGGCATAGCTTGGTGACACAATGTGTGGGACAGTTACATAATGAGTCGTGCAGGGACCCGGATTTTGCAGCATGAAACACTTAGCAGTGGCATTAAATTGCAGCATGTATTGGTGCCTGCATGATAACTGAAAAAAAAGAATCAATCCTCAATAGTTTTCTGGTTTGACACCTCTTGGTACAAGAGGGCAACAAAGAGCAAGAGTGCCTCCTATGAGAGGTAGCAGCACTGCAGGGGTCTGAACTGGATGATGGAATATGGCAAAAGATACTGTTACGACCAGGTGAGAAAGAGGTCTAGGGGTTCCCTTTCAGCCTTCACCTGGTCTTACTGTAACAGGGTTTAATTTTGAACACACTGTGGTTTTTAGCCCCCGCTTGGTGAATCCTTGTTCACCCCTTTCCAATTATAAGGCAACGAAACCAGCACACACGCAGGTTTTCTTAGGTTCAATGAAGAAAATTTGAAATTTATTAAACTTAAACTCTAATTCGGTTACCGTCTACAGATACACGATGCGCCCACACTAGCATGCATACGCGATGCACACATGCAGATAGGGACAGAAAGAGCAGAAGAAAATTAAAGTGGAAAAGTTTGAGGCAATCTCTGAAGAGGGTTTTTTGTTACTGTGTTTTGAGCTCGCTCTCGAGTCCTTGATTGTAGGTAGACCTTGCTTTTCGTTGGGGCCCTGTATTATTCTTAAACCTTTTTCACCGTAGGAGACTTTTCTCTTTTGGGGTTCATGTGTCTTCATTGGGTTTTGGAGTTCCGTGAGAAAGAGATGGGAGCAGACAGGAGAGGTCTTTTCAATCCAGGAGCAAACAGCTTTCTGCAGACACTCAGTTCAAACTGTACAATTCAGAAAAAAAACCAGACTCCTAAGCAGGTTAGTCATGTGACTAACTGGTTTGACCACATCTGTTTGTGGATTGTATTGGAGCAGGAGATAGCTCCTTTATTCCAAACACTGTCTGTTAATATGCAAAAATGTCTTTCCAGCCGGGGGCCTGGCAACCCCTTGTCACAGGCCTTCTCTTCTTCCCAGCAACAATTTGAAATTTAATGTCCATGTGGTGAAATTAATGTGCCTCGTTCCTGGCAGGTAGGGGCCTGCATGACCATGCAATCTGGACAACATACTTTGCCAGTTTACTGACAGGAGTTGTACGCAGTGCTGCAGGAACTGTATGGTTATTTCCTGGAATAAGTTAAATGTGTTTCTTCCATTTAAAGCACACAGAGTACTGTGCACAGTTCAGATCTCCAAATTATATTAAAAAAATGAAGGTACTGTCGAAGGATCAATTAAGATACACAAGGATGATGGGTGTAACCTCACTTCTGCCATTAGGACAGTGTGAACAGGCTGGGGCTCTTTTCTCTAGAAAAGAAAAAAACTGATGGGGGTGGCGGGTGGGGGGGGTGGGGTTTTAAAATTATGAAGGGGTTTTGATAGGGTAATTTAGATGTTTCCACTTGAGGTGTGTCCAAAATTAGAAGTCATAAATATAAAATAGTCTAAATCCATTCAGGAATTCAGACAAAACCTCTTTGCCAACAGGGTGTTCAGACTGTGGAACTCGCTACCGAGGCAGGTTGAGGTGAATAATGTAGATAGAGTTAAGGGGAAGCTGGATAAACACATGAGGGAGAAAGGAATAGAAGGATATATGAGATGAAGTAGTGTGTGAGGAAGCTTGTGTCAAGCATAAGCAATTGGGCTGAATGGCCTGTTTCTGTAAGGTCAACACTTTTTTTTTTGGACTCGGCTCTCGTGTATATTGGGTACAAATAAACATTAAGGCCGTGCTGGAGATGGGCCTAAAGGGCAGGTGACTAAAAGCTTGGTCATAGAGATAGATGGACTTGAGGGAGGGGCTTACTGATGAAGAGGTTTAGAGAGGAAACTCCAGTGATTGGGGCCTCGCCAGCTGAAGGCATGGCCACCAGTGGTGGGGCGGATATGCAAGAGGTACATTTGCCGTTGAATCGGAGGAATCCTTTTCCTATGATCTGTTCCATGACCGCTTACCAACTTCCACAATGGTGCATCCTGTGAGTTGTACACGTGCTGTAACCTCAGTCTCCAGAAGCAAAAATAAGAAGGCACCTTCCAGAGCTACGAAGTGGAATAGAAAAGGCTAATACTGAGCGTTAAACCAGAACGAGGGGACGTTGGTATAAACTGGTTAAACGCAAAGTTGGTACTGTGGTTAGAAAGTTATAAATTAAAATAAATCCAACAGCAAGAGGGGAAAAGCATTTTCAAACGCGTCCAAGAAGTAATTTGCTCATTTAACAGACAAGGCCGCAGGAGGCTTGGTTTGTATTTCCTGATTTCTGATGTCTTTGTCCAGAGGAGCAGGAATTGTGGTATATCTGGGTGCTGTGATCTGCCTCGTGTGAGGCCGCATATAGTCAAACTGCTGCTGATAGGAATCTGCACACTGCATTCGCTGACTTCACTCCTCCCGAACCACAGCTGTCCTCTACAGGGCAAATTCATTCTGGTCCAGCCAAGAGTTCCCTCCTGTCTTGATCCCAAACAAATTTTTAAAATTCCAGAATGGAAACCAGACATCCAGTTGTTTTTCCAAGATGTTTTTCCACTTCTTTCTGTGACTTGTGACCTGGAGTTCTCGAGTTTTATTGAGGCTGTCCTGTTCTTTCCTTGCTGGGCTTCTCTTCTCTTACTCTGCCTCCTCCCACCATCCCCTGGAGGTTTCCTGTGTTAACGTCTTGTTCTGCTCTCGTGTGGCAGCTACCTTACCCTACTTTGCTCCTTATTCAACAGTCAGACTGTACAGCAGATTGCAGGCTCTTGAGCCCAAACGGCAAATTCTTTCACTTAGTTTGTTTCACAAGAAGAGCTTTCACATTCCCTAACGCAAATGTTTATATCTGAAGTGGGGAGAAAATTTACTGGGCGGTGGGGAAACAGCAGAGGGAGTGGGGCTAACTGGATAGCACCAGCACAGGCACGGAGGGCTGAATGGTCTCTTTCTGTGCTGCATCATTCTGAGATATGTTCTGTACCAAGGATGGATCAGCTTCGGACGGACTTTTTTAACCTCAGCCACCTGGCAGCACCTGAAGCAGGGTTAGGGTCGGTGCTCATTTTGTACCTGGCCCAGTTCTACGTTCCATTGAAGCCCATGGGCTAGGGTGGGGTGGGGTGGGGGGAGGGGGGAGTTGAGCAGGGAATTGGACCCCAAACTGCTCCCTTCTAACCGCATATGTGGGCAAAGCTGCCTTAAAATGCTGGGCGCTTGCATGGCGCAGTCTGAAATTTACAAGTGTGTTCCAGTCTGTAAAGTCAGCTGACCAAACAACACTGAGACTGAGTTATCTCAGGCAGTGTTTACTCGAAACAAGTGTGTGTGTGTATATATATATAAATAAAGTCTTGCGTCTGATGCATGTCTGTAAATCTTCATTATCATAGCAAAAGAAACTTGAGAAAATGAGTCAGTCATTAACCTGAAGCCTGAAATTTCTCAACGCTTCCAATTTAGAGTTAACCTCTGATCTCATCCTTTGTTTACTAAACTGCAGTAGAACTTGCTACTCTTAAAGGGGCAGCCCTCGTAGTGGAATGATGCATTGTGTATTACCTGGTGTAAGAAGTCCAATCATTGTGGAACAGGATGCCTTATCTCTTTTCCATATTCTAACTCGCATCAAGTCCTGTTCACCCGTTATCCCCTGTGTTCGCTGACCTACATTGGCTCCTGGTCCACCAACACCTCGATTTAAAAAAAAATTCATCCTCGTTTTCAAATCTCTCCATGGCCTCACCCCTCCCTAGCTCTGTAATCTCCTCCAGCACCCCAACCCTTTGAGATATCTGAACCTCTAATTCTGGCCTTTTGAGCATTCCTGATTTTATTTGCTCCACCATTGGCGACTGTGTCTTCAGCTGCCTGGACCCTAACCTCTGGAATTCCCTTCCAGAAACTGAAAAAATAGATCAGCCTGGACCTGTGAGAACAACTTGTGAATGCATCTGGATAGTTGAGCTGATCAAAGCCATGAGTGGCTGAATCAAATACACGCACCAGGAAAATCCCAGGTTTAATTGGTACTAAATTAGCTCAGCCTGGACCAGAGTAGCCTTGTCAATCCTGAGATTGAGGAGGAAGATGAGTCAGCTGGGTTCCTGCTTCTGACCACAGCATCAGTGGCCCTACCCCTCCCTGAACAGGAACTGGTCAAGAGGGGATTGAGCTCCAATCCAATGTTCCCTTTCCCTGCAGTTGGATAGCTAGTGCCACTTGACCTTCGCTTTCGACAGTGATAACTTGCATTAATATATCGTCTTTAACTTAGCACTCCTATGACGTGCCTTGGGGAATCTTAGTATCAAACATAGTTTGACACGTAACCACGTAAGGAGATATTAGGACAACTGACTAAAATTTGGGCGACGATGCAGTTTTTAAGGAGTGTCTTAAAGGAGGGGAGGCAGGGAGGGAATTCCAGAGCTTAGGCACCAGGCAGATGAAGGCACGGCTGCCAATCATGGAACAATTCAAATAAGGATGTGCAAGAGGCCAGAATTGGAGGAACACAGAGATCTCACTGAAGGAAATGGTCACTTGCATGAAGTGTTGGAGATGCCCACGGAGCTGACGGGAGGACGGTGGCATCGTAGTAATGTCACTGAACTAGTAATCCAGAGGCCCGGACTAATGCCCTGGGGACATGGGTTCAAATCCCACCATGGCAGCTGGTGGAATTCAAATTCAGTTAATTAATAAATTCAATTAATTAATAACAATCTGGAATTAAAGATAGTCTCAACTATCATCGATCGTCCTGGACTGCAGCGGTTCAAGAAGGCAGCTCACCAACACCTTCTCAAGGACAATTAGGGATGGGCAATAGCCAGCGATGCCCACATCCCATGAACCAATTAAAAAAAAAACCCATCTGGTTCACTAATGTCCTTTAGGGAAGGCAATCTGCCGTCCTTACCTGGTCTGGCCTACATGTGACTCCCGACCCACAGCAATGTGGTTGACTCTTACATGCCCTCTGAAATGGCCGAGCAAGCCACTTGTCAAGGGATGGGAAATTAGGCATAGGCAACAAATGCTGACCATGCCTGTGATGCCCACATTCCATGAAGGAATTAAAAAAAAAAGCTGAGTCCCCTCTATGCGGAAGAGAGGGGGGGAATAAAAATGGGCAATCCCTTTGGGATGCTAGAATGGTCAGGAGGGAAGATTCCATGTATGTATCTTGCCCTAAGATGTAATCCAATTTACCACAAAGCTTCCTATCATTGCTGAGTTTAAGAGGTTTAGTTAAATCCCACCGCATCCTTTCCCAGAAACATCTCTTGTGCAATGAATTGCTTTGAGATACAGTGGCTGCTGTATTGTAGGACATGGTACAAAGAAAGCTTGTGTAACATCTGATTTTATATATAGTCAGTTACATGTGTTTTTAGGGTGATGGCCATTGAGAACAGGAGGAGGCCATTCAGCCCCTTGAAACTGTTCCACCATTGAATTAGATTGTGGCTGATCTGTACCTTAACTCTATCTACCTGCCTTGGTTCCGTATAGCTTAATACCTTTATTTAACAAAAATCTATCCACCTCCGTTTTGAAATTTTCAGTTGACCCTCAGCCTCAACAGATTCATTACCCTTTGTGTGAAGAAGTGTTTCCTGACATCACCACTGAATGGTCTAGCTCTAATTTTAAGGTTATGCCCCCTTGTTCTGGACTCCCCCCATTAAGTGATTTTTTTTTTAAGGTGTTGGTTCGCCAACTTTGGCTGTATGTGTTTCTGCAGGTTTCATCATATGAGCTACTGCCTCTAACGGCCCTGCCCCCACATACGTCCCAACTGGTCCGTGCTGTTGTTAATGCTCCGCAGGAACCTCCTTCCACTCTTCTTCTTCTCAGCTCATCAGCATATCTTTCTATTCCTGTCTACCTGTGTGTTTATCTAGCTTCTCCTTAAATGCATCTAAACTGTTGATCTCAACTATTTGTTAGTCAAACGAGGAGCAGTCAAAGGGCTTCCCTCTTTTCGCTTTCCTTGTTTGACCACAACAGACTTAATTATTTCCTAAAATGGCTGTACTGGCCAATTCAATAGGTGTTTGATTACTTGCTTGCAATGATCAGAACCAGAACCAATCAGACAGGTTTTCTTGAGTTTACCGAAGAGGTTGACTTTATTGTATCTAAACCAGACTAATGACAACAGTAAACTACATGCCAACTATCTCTCTCACACACTCTGGAGGTTTACACATACAAATAAGTTACAGAGTGAGGAAATATAGATTGGTTGATTTAGAGACCATAAAAATAAAAGGTATACTGTCTGTGAAGTTAGGTGATTTGGCTGGCTTCTAGCTGAATTCAGTGGTCCTGAGGCTTTTAGTTTGAAGAAGTAGATGATTGGTTTGGTGAGTCTCTTGGAGATAGCGATGCAGATGATTTCCTCCAACGGGAGTTCTGATTGCAACCGGAGTATGCAAAGGTGGTCAGTCAACAAGCAGGATTTGAAAGCTTTCAAGCTGGAATGGAGAGAGAGAGATCCCCACTTAGGGTCTGCTCATGTCAGAGTCCAGTTGCTTCTCCTCTACAGCAGAGAAAACACCAGCTTAAAACCACAGATGGGGAGGGGCTTGTCACAGGACAGTCACTCAGTCATTCAAACATAGCAGTTAGCAGTATTTCTCTGCTTGCTGAGAGAATGGGTCATTCCTTTTAAACTTCCTGTGTCTTGGTTCTCGCTGGAAAATGCACAGACATTTCGTCTCCCTCCTCACAAGCATTGCCGTGCAGGATACAGTGTTGCAAATTAGGTAGCCAACTTAAACTGAAAGGATGACTTTGCTGGCAGCTTGTCTTTTTAAAAAATTATAAATTCAGATCTTCAGTCAGTGGATTAAAAAATATTATCATTCAACAAGACACATTGGCGTAGCGTACTCTTTGTGGTAGCAGGTTCCACATTCTCACCACTCGTGGGGGTGGGGTAGAATTGGATTAATTCACGACTATCTTATATTTGTGGCCTCTAGTTTTGGACTCCACCCCACACGTGGAAACACTTCCTCTACGTCTGTCCTATTCATCCCTTTCATTATTTTAAAGGCCTCTATCAGGTCACCCACCCCCCCCCCCCCTCCCCCACCCCCTTCGGCCTTTTCTTCTTAAAAAAAGAGCCCCAGTCTGTTCAGCCTTTCCTGTTATTTATAACCTTTCAGTTGCTCGTGATAATGTCCAAGCGATTAATTCCTGGAGACCCAAGGACAATTCCGGAAGGTTGGCCACTCTAGTAAGGCAGGGCTATTGGCGGGATCAGCTGGCGCCTTGTCTATTTGAGACCATCACACATACACGCAGCTTATCCCCATCGGCATCAAGCACCCAGTCGCTTTTTCTATTGAGGCTGATTCCTCACTTAACAATAATAATTAGCATCTCGTCTCCGAAAGAAATTGGGCGGAGGCTGTTGAAAGGAAAGCTAATTGTGTTTGAATTGGTGGCAAATTACTTCCGATTTGAAGGACCTGTGTCAGGGGCGGGGAGGGGGAGCACAGATGAAACCCGATTCCAAAGATGAAGGCAACAAAAAGGTGGATCTGTTGGAACAGGCAATCAAAGGAATTCGTCCGAAAAAGAGAGTTCGATATCCTTCTCCTTGACGATGTTCCTGGCAAAATGCCAGGGACCTGTGTCTGTATGGTGCATTGTGGGATGTCGGTTGCTGTGACACCACTCTGTTTGAATACTTGTGCTTTTTTAAAAAAAAAAATAAACTCTGCGACTAACGATCTAATTAAATGCTTTCTCAAATTATAATTACACTTTTTAGTCCCTGAAG
Source organism: Heterodontus francisci (assembly GCF_036365525.1). Classification (NCBI taxonomy): domain Eukaryota; kingdom Metazoa; phylum Chordata; class Chondrichthyes; order Heterodontiformes; family Heterodontidae; genus Heterodontus; species Heterodontus francisci. The sequence continues at coordinate 85,056,452 of NC_090389.1, read as the reverse complement.
TATAATGGGACAGGAAACGGGACCTTTTGTTGTTGCTAATGATCCCATTTGCTTTCCGCAATCAATAAGTTTATTTTGTATTATGTTTAGTCAAACCTCTCCAATAACATGCCATGGTAACAACAGACCCATCACGGGCAATGCTGTAATTAGGGCGTTTTGATGTAATGGAACTGAGAGTTTTAGGCAGATTACTGGAGATTCCCTTTGCTCCTCAGTTGTTACTCTCCAGTACATTGGGATTCAGTTCCTTAGCCAAGCTCCCTGATCCCTCCCACATTACACTGGGAGGCCATTCAGCCCATCATACATGTCATCAAGTGGAACTAACTACCCCATCCCCCATTTTCCCTGCACTTTCGCCCTTTGTCATTTTAAAATAATTTTTGAATACAATTGTAATTGTATATAATTGTCCTTTTCCGACATCCCTCTGATTCCCTTTGAACTGCTGTCTCTGCCTCAGTATTGCCCCTTGTGGTAAAAGCAAATGTCGTCTTACATCACCACATTGAAAACGTGCACATATTTTACCTGAATGTCCTGCCCCTGGTCACCAACTCTAAATGTCTCTGAACATTCCATGTCTCAGCTCATCTGCTAAAACCCTTGTTCATGCCTTCGTTACCTCTAGTCTTGACTATTCCAACACCGCTGTACCCACATTCTACCCTCCGTAAACTTGAGGTCATCCAAAACTCTATTGCTTGTGTCTTAACTCGCACCAAGTCCCAATCACCCATCGCCCCTGTGCTCGCTGACCTACACTGGCTCCCGGTCAAGCAACGTCTTGATTTTAAAATTCTCGTCCTTGTTGTCAAATCCCTCCATGGCCTCACCCCTCCCTATCTCTCTAATCTCCTCCAACATCACAAACCTCTGAGATATATGTGCTCCTCTAATTCTGGCCTATTGTTCATATCCGATTTTAATCACTCCGTCAATGGTGGCTGTACCTTCAGTTGCCTGGGCCCCAAGCTCTGGAATTTCCTCCCTACACCCCTGCCTCTCCACCTCGCTTTCCTCTTTTAAGACACTCCTTAAAACCTACCTCTTTGACCAAGCTTTTGGGAATCTGACCTAATATCTCTTTTTGTGGCTCAGTGTCATATTTTGTTTTACAATGCTGCTGTGAAGCACCTTGGGATGTTTTATTATGTTAAAGGCGCTATATAAATATAAGTTGTTCTACAAGCCCTCTGTGAAAACAAAGAAAGATGGAAAGAAAGAACTTGCATTTATATAGCACCTTTCACCACCTCAGACATCCCAAAGTGCTGTGATTATCTTTTCATGGATGGTTACTGTTGATTAGTCGGCAATTCCAGCACAACATAATCCCACAAACACCAAATGAGATAAATGACCGGCTGAACGCTCTCTTGTGGTTGACATAACTCTTGGCCAAGGAACCAGGAGAATACCCTGCTTTAGGTCACAGAGTCATGGAATCCCATGTCCAACTGTGCAGGTAGAGGATGCCTCTGTTTAACGTCTCATCCAAAAAGCAGCACCTCTGACAGTGCAGCACTCCCTCAGTACTGCATTGGACCGTCAGCTTGGATTTTATGCTCGTGTCTGAAATGCAGCTTGAACTCGTGAACTTTGGACCTTGAGGTGAGATTGCCCGCTCTGCGCCATGGTGTTAATGGTTGTAGCCACCCTCAGCAAGACCAAACGTGTCAACAGTTGGCCCTGGGTATCTCAAATCCTTTGCTCACCTGGCTGAATACCTGCTACTGGTCTACACTGAAACATTGCTGACACTTGGGTGTCGGCCATGGCTCTGGGTCACACTCTCGCATCTCGAGTCAGAAGGTTGTGGGTTCGAATCCCATTCCAGAGACTTGAACACAAAATCTAGGCTGATGCTCCCATAGCAGTACTGAGGGAGTTCTGCGCTGTCCGAGGTGCCGTCTTTCGAGTGGGATGTTAAACCAAGGCCACGTCAGCCCCCTTAGGTGAACATAAAAGATCCCAAGGTACTATTTTGAAGAACAGCAGGAGAGTAGAGCATGGCTACCCGACCCGAACCCGATGGGACCCGAAGACATGTGTCGAGTTTGGGTTGGGGTCGCTCTTCCGGGTCCGGCATTTGGGGTTGGGTCGGGCTGGGTCGGACACACTCTATCACCACCTCCGGCACGTGGCTCCAATCTTAATGTACTTTTTAAACAACCTTTCAAGTCCAGTTCCAGTTTTTGTTGCTTATCTGCACAAGCTCAAAAAGTGAAAAACGGAAGCTGGGTTAACTGGGTCAGGTTTGGGTCAGATGTGGTTCTGTCAGGCTTGGGTTGGGCTTCATTTGCATACCTGAGCCAGCCTTTACAGGGGAGTTCTGTTCAGTGTCCAGGGCCAATATTTATCCCTCAATCAGCATCTAAAGACAGATGATCTAATCATCATCGCACTGTTGTTTGTGGGATCTTGCTGAGTGTAAATTGTTCTCCTTGGAGCAGAGTCATTAAGGTGAGATTTAATAGCGTTCAACATTGTGAGGGCTTTTAATAGACTGCACAAGGGGAAACAGTTTCCACTGGCAGGAGGGTCAGTAACTAGAGAACATAGATTTAATATAATTGGCAAAAGAACCAAAGAGAAGGTGCGGATTTTTCTTACACTGAGTTGTGATGATCTGGAATGCACTGAAAGGTTGTTGGAAGCAGATTCACTGGTAACTTGAAAAGGGAAAATTTGCAGGACTTTGGGGAAAGAGCAGAGTGGGTGGGGAAGGTGCAGTCAGACTAATTGGATAGCTCTTTACTGTGATGGACTGAATGGCCGCCTATGAGATTGACAAAAGTTTTTCATGCAATCAATATTTCTCGTAGACACTATCTCTTTAATTGGGTTGCAGGTGTGTTTTGGGTTTGGAATTCAAGAACAGCATTCACCAATTGCTGAGAATCTCTAATTGGCTGCTCTCTGCTCTGTTTCATTCTTGCTCATTGTCCTTTAAAATCATTTATCTTGGAGCTGTGTTCATTAATTTGTTTCCACACCTTCTCCTGACTTAAGCTAAGGGTGAAAGTCCATGGCCATTGGACGCTCACCAGTGCTTTTTCTTCATGCGGGATCCGAGCCGTGAGTCAACAAGCTATTGAACCATGGGTGGGGAAGGTGCATTACAGCAAAGCCTGATCTTCTGCTGATCTAACATCTGTGCACGTGTCTAGAATCAACAACAGGCACCCTACCCTCTCCATTACCCATCCCAACCCATTTGAAATAACATTCCTGGGGGTGCTGAGGCCAGTTAACCATGTTCCCCGAGGTCAGCTGACTCTGTGCTATGGGGGATCGATGCCACGCAATGCAGTGCACTTACCGACTGAGCCATCGTCCTGCCTGCCCACCAACTTCTTTCACAAGAGGCAGTAAATGTGCATACCATATCCGGTGTTGATTTTCCAGGGATTGTGTTCTGGGGCGTTGTTTTGGCAGAGGTTGTGGAGCTTTTGCCTCCTGGGCGTCTGCATTCCTCTGCAGTCAGTCGAGTTCCATGTGTGGGTTAGAAACAGCAGGTTGGATTGCAAGTCTGGCAACCAGGCTTCAATTAATCCCGAAGTTGGCTGTGGCTGAGCTGCCTTGCACCTGTAACTGGGAGATTTGTTGTGAGTGTTGATGCATTAGAAGTGACTTGGGTTTGCTGCTCATCTGCTGCCCTCTGTTGCTAACCTTCTAGTTGTTTGTCCTTCTTCATGAAAGGGCTAAAGCTTTGTGCAGAATGCAGCAGAGATTGAAAGGAATCGGAGGAACGCTAAAGTCGGGGCTTAATGCTGCCTGTATTCTAATTTTCACCAAGCCTCACTCACCCATCACCCCTCTGCACGCTGACCTATATTGGCTCCAGTCCAGCAATGCCTCAAATTTACAATTTCATCCCTGTGTTCAAATCTTTCAATGATCCTGCCCCTGCTACAATCCCCATCTCTAACTTCTTCCAGCCCTACAACGTTTTGAGATCTCTGTGTTGTTCCAGTTCTGACCCAGATTTAATTGCTTCACCGTTGGCAGCCATGTCTTCAGCTGCATCGACCCTGACTTCTCTCCCTAACCCTCTCTGCTTCTCTACTTCTTTAAGATGCTCCTTAAAACCTACCCTTTTGAACAAGCTTTTGATCACCTCTCCTTGTATCTCCTTATGTGGCTCAATGTTAATTTTTGTCTGCTAACGCTCCTTTATGTTTATTGGGACACTGTTGCCCAAGATTGGTTATTAGATTGTGAGGGTGTGGAGGGAAGACAGGAGGTGGTGAGGAATTTCTGCCTTGAGGGTCTTATTAAGGAAATGCTGCGATTGGGAGACTTTTTCATTGATTTCAATACGAGCATCATAGGAGGGAGGAAGAATCTGTTAAAGTGAAATGAGTTGAAAGCTCAGGAAGGCATTGAATATCGTGACAATCAAAATACAGATTGATGAAAGTTGGTGATGGAGAGAGAAAGAGGTTGGAAATGAAGGCGAGAGAGATTTTTAAAATTCATTCACTGGATGTAGGCTTGCTAGGTGATTTCAGAGGGCAGTTAAGAATCAACCACATTGCTGGGGGTCTGGAATCACATATAAGCCAGACCAGGTAAGGACGGCAGATTTCCTTCAAGGGCATTAATGAACCAGCTGGGTTTTTACAATAATCCAGTAGTTCTGTGATTGCCATACAGATCAAGTTTTTTTTTTTTAATTCCAGATTTTTAAAAATTAATTGAATTTAAATTCCCCCAGCTGCACTGGTGGGATTTGAACTCATATTTCTGCTTCATTAGTCCAGGCCTCTCTATTACTTATCCAGTAATGTTTTCAGAATGCTACCACCTTCTTAAGGATCTGCACTCTGGGGGGGAAAAAAGAAGGAACTTTTACAACCTCAGGACTTCCCACAGTCCTTTACAACCATTGAAAGTTGTAATATTGGGAAACCCAGCGGCCAATTTGTGCACAGCAAGCTCCCACAAAAAGCAACGTGCTCAATGACTAGATAGTTTTTATTGAGTTCTGATGAAGGGTCACAGACCTGAAACGTTAACTCTGCTTCTCTCTCCACAGATGCTGCCAGACCTGCTGAGTATTTCCAGCATTTCTTGTTTTTATTTCAGATTTCCAGCATCCGCAGAATTTTGCTTTGATTTTAGTTTTTATTGATGTTGGTTAAAGGATAAACGTTGGCCGGCTCTTCAAATTGTGCCATGGGAATCTTTATGCCTACATGAGGGGGCAAATGGGGCCTCGGCATAACAACATAAGAAAGAACAAAGAACAGTACAGCACAGGAACAGGCCATTCGGCCCTCCAAGCCTGTGCCGATCTTGATGTCTGTCTAAGCTAAAAACCTTCTGCACTTCCGGGGATCGTATCCCTCTATTCCCATCCTATTCTTGTATTTGTCAAGATGCCTCTTAAACATTGCTATCGTACCTGCTTCCACCACCTCCCCCGGCAGCAAGTTCCAGGCACTCATCACCCTCTGTGTAAAGAACTTGCCTCGCACATCCCCTCTAAACTTTGCCCCTCTCACTTTAAACCAATGTCCCCTAGTAACTGACTCTTCCACCCTGGGAAAAAGCTTCTGACTATCCACTCTGTCCATGCCGCTCATAACTTTGTAAACCTCTATCATGTCACCTCTCCACCTCCGTTGTTCCAGTGAAAACAATCCGAGTTTATCCAACCTCTCCTCATAGCTAATGCCCTCCAGACCAGGCAACATCCTGGTAAACCTCTTCTGTACCCTCTCCAAAGCCTCCACATCCTTCTGGTAGTGTGGCGACCAGAATTGTATGCAATATTCCAAGTGTGGCCTAACTAAGGTTCTGTACAGCTGCAGCATGACTTGCCAATTTTTATACTGTATCCCCCGACCGATGAAGGCAAGCATGCCGTATGCCTTCTTGACTACCTTATTCACCTGCGTTGCCACTTTCAGTGACCTGTGGACCTGTACGCCCAGATCTCTCTGCCTGTCAATACTCTTAAGGGTTCTGCCATTTACTGTATACTTCCCACCTGTATTAGACCTTTCAAAATGCATTACCTCCCATTTGTCTGGATTAAACTCCATCTGCCATTTCTCCGCCCAAGTCTCCAACTGATCTATATCCTGCTGTATCCTCTGACAATCCTCATCACTATCCGCAACTCCACCAACCTTTGTTTCGTCCGCAAACTTACTAATCAGACCAGCTACATTTTCCTCCAAATCATTTATATATACTACAAACAGCAGAGAGGGGCAGGAGTGGGCAATACGGCACCTTGAGCCTGCTCTGCCATCCAATAAGATCATGTCTGAACTTCTACATCATCTCCACTTTCCCCACCCTTTCTCCATATCCTTCATTTCCCTTAGTGTCCAAAAATCTGTTGATTTCTAAGAATATATTTAACATCTCATCCGGCAGAATGGGATTAAATGGCTGTTTTATTGGGTGGGTGGGAGTGGGGAGATGAAGGCAGGTGGTCTTGTGATGAAATCTTCAGGATATGCATCCAGCCAGAGTCGGTAACCCTATTGGCGACCCTAGTTGAATTGCGTGAAGCTCAGGAGGAAATTGAACAACAGTGGGAACATCAATGATGAGAGTTCAAGCAAATAAAATAGGCAACAGAAGATGTGAGGATGAGGGAACGAAATAGGTTGAAGAATATCCTGGTGTTACAACTCCTTAATGATATTTCTTTGTCAGCTTTGAGCACTATTGTTTACAATGAACAAAGCTATTTGGGAATACAGGGATTTACAAGCCTCAATGCTATTCCATCATACTAATTTTCTTGTAGAAGGTAGAAACTGATACAAGGCCACATGTATATATTTTAATGTATAAAAAAAATTAGCAGCAGATGGTGAAAGTCGCCAATTGGAGATAAGTGGAGCAAAAAAAAAACACTGTGTTGCAATACTCCAGGGAGGCTGTCTGCATGCTGATAAATCCTGAGAATCGAGGGACGGCCAGTGGAAAGAACATCTGTAAATTATTCTCCTGTGAATTTAAAATGCATCAGGCTGTACAAAAAAGATACTGGCCTGGCCTTAGTTTACCAGCTGCAGCAAACAACCCCTAAACCCTCCCCTCGTTCACTCAAATAAATCTCCCAGGCTCCAAAGCAGCCTAGTAGGCTGAGGCCCCACTGTCCACTTGGCTCTTCTCAATCAATTTTATATTAAACTAATTAGTTTTATTAAAAAAAACTTTGTCTACTCTTGATAATTATGTCAACATTTTATTAAAATTCTGCTTGCAGTGCCCTTGGTATAAAGGTTAATTACAGGGCAATCAGGAATGAAGAAGCAAATTAAATTTTAATATAGTGGGTTTAGTGGTTCTATCGAAGTTTTTTATTTTTATGACCTCATGAGCTTGGTGTTGCCTGCTGTGCAGTGCATCGTTTGGAAGTAGGGATCAGCTGAAATCTTTACTGTGGTGGTGGAGGGTGCTGGGTGAAGGCTGGGGAGGTGGGGTAGGGGCTTTTGCTGGCCTGCAGTTCAATGAGTGCTGCTACTTCTGGTCTCTTGCCCAAGTAGCCACTCTTGAGTTGTCTTAGCCTTTTGAATCTGCTTAAAGAGTTTGTCAATTTTCTGACAATTTACATATTGAAGAAGTGTCAGTTAGCTATTTGACTGTGGGAGTCATCACAAGTGGTCTCAATCCTGCCTTGATCTGATCTCCCTCCCCTGTGGCCTCTCGACTATACTCATGCTCCCCTGGCCAGTCTCCTCATATATTTATCCAGCTTTCCCTTAAGTGCAACTATGCTTTTCGCCTCAACGATTCCTTGTAGTAGTGAGTTCCACAATCTTGCCACTCTCTGGATAAAGAAGTTTCTTCTGAATACTCTATTGGATTTATTAGTGACCATCTTAAGTTGAAGGCCTCTAGTTCTGGTGTCTTCCCCTCCCGGCCCACGCGCACAAGTTGTTTTGCAGGCCCAGTTCCTCACAAACAAAGCAGTGCATTTACTGACTTGCTCTGTCGGAGGAGCTGAAATTAAATTTGCTAGAAAATGCTAGTTATAACTTTCTTTTAATTGGATACAATTATAGCTCCATTATCCTTCACTTGGCAAAGTGTCAAATGAAAACATATGAAACTGAAACACAGAACTAAAACTGCTCTGGTTAAAACTGCACACTGTTAAATGGAACGAATTTCCATTCATTGTTTAGTATCTTGAGGGTCTGAAACTAGAAGGACAATCGTGTTCATTGCTTATGGGCTTTAGGGGAGGTGAGTGATACTTTAACAATGCCCCACCCTAACCGCCTGAAAAGGTGGTGAAAGATTCAATTTTAAAAAGTCTTTGGAGGGATGTGAGTATCGCTGGCAAGGCCAACATTTATTGTCCATACCCAATTGCCCTTGACAAGGTGGTGGTGAGGTACCTTATTGAACTGCTGCAGTCCATCTGGTGTAGGGAGGGAGTTCCAGGATTTTGACCCAGCGACGGTGAAGGAACTCAGATATAGTTCCAAGTCAGGATGGCGTGAGGCTTGGAGGGGAACTTGCAGGTGGTGGTGTTCCCATGCATCCTCTGCCCTTGTCCTTCTAGGTGGTAGAGATCGCGGGTTTGGAAGGTGCTGTCGAGGGAGCCTTGGCGAGTTGCTGCAGTGCATCTTGTGGATGGTGCACACTGCTGCCACTGTGCGCTGGTGGTGGAGGGAGTGAATATTTAAGGTGGTGGATGGGGTGCCAATCAAGCGGACTGTTTTGATCAGGATGGTGTCAAACTGCTTGAGTGTTAAAGCTGCACTCATCCAGGCAAATGGAGAATATTCCATCACACTCCTGACTTGTACCTTGTAGATGGTGGATAGGCTTTGAAGAGTCAGGAGGTGAGTTACTCACCACAGAAAACCCAGCCTCTGACCTGCTCTTGTAGCCACAGTATTTATATGGCTGGTCCAGTTAAGTTTTTGATCTGTGGTGACCTCCAGGATGTTGATGGGCGGATTCAGCGATGATAATGTCGTTGAATTTCATGGGGAGATGGTTAGATTCTGTCTTGTTAGAGATGGTCATTGCCTGGCAAATGTTTCTTGCCACTTATCGGCCCTTGCTTGACTGTTGATTAGGTCTTGCTGCATGTGGGCACGGAGTGCTTCAGTATCTCAGGAGTTGTGAATGGTACCGAACACTGCAATCATCAGCGAACATCCCCATTTCTGACCTTAATGATTTTGTGAAGGTCATTGATGAAGCAGCTGAAGATGGTTGGGCTCAGGACACTACCCTGAGGAACGCCTGCAGCGATGTCCAGGGGCTTAGATGACTGGCCTCCAACAACCACAACCAACTTCCTTTCTGCTAGGTATGACTCCAATCAGTTGACAGCTTTTCCCCGCTTCCCATTGACTTCAATTTTGCTCTGGCTCCTTGATGCCACATTTGGTCAAATGCTGCTTTGATGTCAAGGGCAGTCACTCTCGCCTCACCTCTGGAATTCATCTCTTTTGTCCATGTTTGGACCAAAGCTGTAATAAGGTCAGGAGCTGAGTGCCTCTGGTGGAACCCAAACTGAGCATCACTGAGCAGGTTATTGCTATGTGAGTGCAGCTTGATAGCACTGTCGATGACACCTTCCATCACTTTGCTGATGATCAAGAGTAGACTGATGGGACGGTAATTGGCTGGAATGCATTTGTCCTGCTTTTTGTGTACAAGACATACCTGGGCAATTTTCCATGTTGTCGGGTAGATGTACGAGAACAGCTTGGCTAGGGGAGCGGCCAGTTCTGGAGCACAAATCTTCAATCCTTTGCAGTATCCAGTACCTTCAGCCATTTCTTGATATCACGCGGAGTGAATTGAATTGGCTGAAGACTGGCATTTGTGATGGTGGGGACCTCAGGAGGAGGCTGAGGTGGATCATCAACTCGGCACTTCTGGCTGAAGACGGTTGTTAACTTTCAAAAGGGAATTTGATGAATATTTGAAATAGAAAAATTTGCAGGATTGTGGAGAAGAGCTGGGGACCGGGACCAATTTGGTTAGCTCTTTCAAAGAGTCTGCACAGGCATGATGGACCGAATGGCCTTCTCCCATGTTGTGCTGGGTGGATAGCTGTGTTCTAGGGGTTGTTAGACTCTCAGTACATGGAGCTTGTTCCAACCAATCACCAAAAGGTGTTTTACTCATTGGCGGGGTGTGGATGACCCCTCGGTTTGGGTGGCTGGGGGCGGGGAAATGTAAGATTTCCCTTTTTGTTATCAGCCCTCTACTGCCACCTCTGGTGAAGTGTTGCATACCAACTTCGTAATCGCACTCTTGCCTCTTGGGTCAGCAGGTCGTGGGTTCAATTCCCACTCCAGAGACTTGAGCACAAAATCCAGGCTGACACTCTGGTGCAGTATTGAGGGCAGTGCTGCACTGCCAGAGGCGCTGTCTTTTAGACGAGGCCACCTCTGCCAGCTATGGTAGATGTCAAAGATTCTACGGCAATATTCGAAGGACAGGGCAGTTCTTCCCAACGTCCTGGCCAGCATTCATGTTTCAATCAGCACCGCCATAAACAGATTACCCGACGACTTATTTCACCACCACCTTCTCAAGGGCAATTAGAGATGGGCAATAAATTCTGGCCTAGCCAGCGATGCCCACCTCTCATGAACGAATAAAAAAAAAATGCTCTTTGTGGGATCTTGCTGTGTGCAGATCAGCTGCCACATTGGCCCACATAACAGTGACTGCACTTGTGAAGTAATTCATCCTATTTGTACCAGTTCTTCCTTTCCTTGAACATTGACAGATGTTAAAAACAGAAGACTCACTTGACCACGTTTATTTTGTTGCAAGTAGCCAAAATATATGATGCGAATGATCCACTGCCACCCCATGTCTTTGCGTTGCCCTGCACTATATCCTGGGGAACAAGCTTAGTAGCGTCCCTGTGGCTGCACCTTGATCTCTCTGGTCAAGTCAACTCAGAGGGAAGATCAAATTGGGAATGTTTCTGCTCTGTATTCCTCAGATGCTTGCTTCCCCCCCCCCCCCCCCCCCCCCCACCCTGAGCCACTGGGGTAGCTCTCCATCGCAGGATGTTGGGCTATAGCCTATTTTGAGTGTCACCCACCCATATAGATGCTGGGTGCACTTTCCAGACATTGGAAACTTTATATGTTTGTGGGCGGGTGAAAATCCTGTCGCAAAATGCATGGCCTACCAATTTTCGGTGCGGTGTGTTTTAATTATCAAATCCCAAAACTGCACTCTTGACCATTGCTGCGTCCTGCATAATTGAGCAGTTGTTTTCAGTCTCTTCCGACGTTGGAGCTATCTGTTCAAACAACTGCCTGAAGGCTTAGTTGAGGAAGGAATCTCTGAGGTGGGAGGAGGGGGAGTGGAAAGAAACTGAATCATACACAATTGGAGAAGACACAGGGACTCGGCTGTTTGTCCAAAGAGCACATGGAGATGAAGCATATCGAGCTGCAGCTGACATTCAAAGGCATTCCTTAGCGATGGGGTTACGGCTGGGTCGTTGAGACAGCTGCATGCTTGGTAAGGCGAGGAATCAAGTGCGTCTCGTGCCCTCAGTGTGTCTTTTCACCTCCAGATGACTTGTGGTCTTCCTCCATGGGCTGTTCTTAGGAGACGAGAAGCAGGAGGTGGAGGATGCGAGAGTTGGAAGATGGACAGTGCTTCACACGAGTAGAGGGCTGGGCCACAGTTTCCATTCTCCCGACCAAAATTACATTTTCAGTTGACTCCCAAATAGCTGTCTTCTAAACCCTTGCACAGAAAATTAGAAATCACCCAGATAAAATGGATGTTAGCTTTACGAGCGATTGTGTGACTATCGCTGATCGGGGAGAGTGAGGAGCAGGGAATATATTACTGATTGAACTCTGCAATGCTTAATGCTGTGGTGTCTGCATATGTGAGGTTACCCTGGAAATCGTTTGCTCCATTCTTCTCCTCTTGTAGCCGTCAAATTCGTTTAATTCGTACAGCCCACAATCTCGGTTGAAAATCCCAGTGCAGTACTGAGCGAGTGCTGAAGTGTCAGAGGTGCCGTCTTACGGATGAGATGTTAAAACGAGGCCCCGTCTGCTGTCTTGGGTGGATGTAAAAGATCTCGCGGCTACTATTTCGAAGAAGTATATGGGAGTTCCCCCCAGTGGCCTGGCCATTATTTATCCCTCAATTAACATTACAAAAACTGATTAACTGGTCATGATCACATTGCTGTTTGTGGGAGCTTGCTGTGCGCAAATTGGCTGCAGTGTTTCCTACATTACAACAGTGACTACACTTCAAATGTGCTTCATTGGTTGTCAAGGTGCTTTAGGATGTGCTGAGGTCATGAAAGGTACTATATGAATGCAAGCTCTTTATCTGTTTGAGGTATTTGCTTAGGGGAACAACTAAAGCTCAGCTTAATCCATCGTCATGGTTACTGCAGCAATTTGGCTTTTTTAATTGGTCGTTGTAGACACTTAAAATATTTTTCTCCGCTGACTGCTTGAAGATACAAAGAGTTAATTGGCAGATGTGTTGGTGTCTGGTCCTCATAGATAAGTCAACAGCTTTGAAGTATGGCTGTACGCGAACCTGCTGGAGGTGATGCTGGCAGACACAGCTAGCTAATCAATCTCCTCAGATAAGAGTTGAAAGTAATACTGCATGTTATGTCCAGAGGACAGAAAAGACTGCTGAATTTATTACCATCCGGCTGGTAATAGGGAGGGATTCCCCATCCCCCTCAACCCGCTGTGTACTGGTATTTTGCACACTCCACGCTCATAGTGCTATCCTCTCTGTCATCAACACGTTGTGGGTCAGTAAGTGAGTGTGCAAATCGGAGTCACACAGTTCTAGAGCGATATTTCACTCTGTAATTTCATAAAGTGGGGCAAAGCTGCATTCGTCCTCCCTCTATCTCCCTCTTTTTCCTCTCCCCTCTCTCATCTGTCTTGGCCCTACCCCCTCTCTCCCCTCCTTTCTCCTGCTCCCCACCCTTCTCCCCGCTTCCGTCTGCACCCCGACCTCCTCGTCCCTGCCTCCCCCCCCTCCTCTTGCCCCCACCTCCCTTCTCTCGCTCCTGGCCTCCTCCTCTCTGACTCCTTCCCTGGGCAGCTGTTGGAGAAGAGTATTGAGGAAGTGGTTCTGCCAGATTACTCTTGGCCTCTTCTGACTCTTAGCTGGAAACTTACTAACATTTGCAACCTTGCTTAAGCAGCAAAAGCAGTAACTGGTAACTAAAGTCAGGATGTGCCTGTTTACAGGAATTAGACTGTGGCCTGAAAGCAACAGGAGAGGTTATGCACGGCTGCACTGTGCCAGCTGCACATAGCAAGTACGCTGCTGCTGAAGTTACAGAACACTGTATTCTCTCTTTAAAAGTCTCGTGTTTGTATTCTTATGAAAATGATACAGTTTATGATGGCCCCAAACCAAGAGCTCAGCTTCCTACTCCAAATGAGAAAAGATTATTTTCTAGCTTTACCTGTTGCAGAGGAAACAAGTACTGCTCAACCTGCAGAGCTCTTCATAAACTGATTTATATAATGAACAAAGCCCTTACCCCCTTCCTTAGTGCCCATGCCCACATGTCCGATTGGCCCACGTCCTGCAACTCACTGCAGCTGTCAGTCCCGGCCTGCGGGCATGTATCAGAGATGATCTACGACTGTGCTTCTTAGCCTTGACGCAAATCCCAGGCCTTTGTTGATTCCTCCCATTCTCTTACTTTATTTTTCCTCTCTCTCTTCCCCCTCGTGTTGGGCAGGTATGCCCTGCTGGCTGTGAACACAGGGTGATAAAAACAGACAGACATAAGCAAGCAGCCAAGACTTCATGCAGAAAGTTGGCAGACTCAAGAAGATGAAAGCAAGAAGGGTAGCTTGGAATCATTTGTTGAAGTCGAGACACCGATGTTTCCATTTGTGGGCGGGTCCAAAACGTGAGGCCATAAATTTACAATAAGATACCAAGAAATCCAGTAAGGAATTCAGAAGACACTTTTCTACCTAGATAGTGGTGAGAATGTGGAACTCGCTAACACACGGAGTGGTTGAGACAAATAACGTAGATGCATTTAAGAGGAAGTTGGAACAATACCTGAGGGGGAAAGGAATAGGATATGTTGATAAGATGAGATGATGAAGGCTGGGAGGAGACTCGTGTGGGGCATAAACATTGGCACAGACCAGTTGGGCCAAATGGCCTGTTTCTGTGCTGTACGCAACTCGATCTTTTCATTAAGTATGTTGAATGGCTTTCCGGCACATCTCTGAAGTCGCCGTCCCTCGTGTGATTCTAGAGGATGAATGTTGATGATGGTGAGGAGGTGGTGGGAGGACAGTGATCCTGATCCTGTTCTTGCCTGGTGTCTGCAGGCATGAACTCTCCAGCAAAGAGTTACCCATTAGCAAATGGGGAAATCACACTTCCCTTCCCCAAAGGAGCATTGAAGTTGTTTGATACCCACCCGTGACCCCCTCAGCGACAGCACAAATCCTGCTGGAGATACAGACACCACGGCACAGACCAGAGTATGCTTGTCTGTGATGCCTACCACGTTCAAAAAGCCTGCTAGCATTCACTCTCCAAGTACTCATCTGAGGAATGGCCACTTGCGCAGGAGGGCTCTCGGTGCCCGTGGCAACCCACCCCAGTGAGAGTCGACACTTGTGGTGAGAAAACAGGATAGGAGGGGATAACCTTGTGGAATGGTTGTCTTTTTAAAAAAAAAAATCAAGTGCTTCTTATGATGAGGATACGTAGCTGACTTGGCCTGAGGGCAGCTTTACAGCAAACCTTTAAGAGTGCATTTGCATACAGCTCGAGAAAATGCTGCTAGCACTGGGCTGAGTTGACTGGTAGGAACAGTGGTTGTTTCCCATCATTTGGATTGTGGGACCCGAGAGAGGCCTGGGATTCGCAAAGGTCTTCCTGACCCCTCTGGAGCCCCTTGCTTCTCTTTGTCCTATTGTGTCAGTGATTTTTGGCAAGCTGATTGAAAGGCACACCTGCAACAGTGGTGGTGACTCAGTTCTTTGTAGCTCTCTGTTGCCGTTGAACCAGCATTTTTTTTTTTGTAACCTTTTTACCCAGTGTAAATAAATAAAAGGCCCGATGGGTGTGTCAGGCTGAGCTCTCAAGCATTGATCGTACTTGTGCTAACTCTCCACACTATCATTGGGTCTCCCAACCCTTTGTCCCCACTTATTCCCGATCCTAAGAACATAAGAAACAAGAGCAGGAGTAGGCCACTCGGTACAATCATGGCTGATCTGATCTTGGCCTTGGCTCCAATTTTCTGCCTGTTCCCCATAACCACTGACACTCTTGTAGTTCACAAATCTGTCTATCAGTAGGGTAGACTGGCGAGTAGGCCACCATCAATGTGTAAACCATCAGGTAAATGACTATGTGTATAAGTGGATTTAAAAACTCGAAAATAGCTGGTAAGAATGAGCAAATGGTAAAAGCAGAGATTTGCCAATCTCCTGCTCCTTGGTCTGAGGTGCAAGGAAGAACCATTAGGTCTAGGATTGAGGGCAGGCCAGTCTTGCTGTGGGTGTAGGGAACACTCCCTCTCAGTGGTACCGAGGGTAGGTGGCAAGTGGGAGGTAAGTTTGCCTCGTCCTCATCCTGGAGCGAGCAAGTTGTGTTTAATAAGTTCACTGCTTCCAGTGACCAAGAACAATGCAACTTTCAGTCAGTGCACAATTGGAACGGACTGAATTAATTGGGTGAGTGTGTTTGTGGAGGGAGATGTGTTGGAGGTGACAGCTGCTGCAATGCTGACTTATTAGTAAGAGACTGGCTGTCAAGGACCCTAACGCACTCACTTAACCTCTTGAGAAAGTTCTGCATAAACATGGGTAAATTAGATGTGTCAGCCTTGGCTCAGTGGGGTAACATTCTCGCCTCTGAGTCAGAGTCCTGGAGTCAAGTCCCACTCCAGAGATTCAGCATAAACTCTAGGCTGACACTGCAACCCTGCACTGAGGGAAGTGCCATCTTTTGTTTGAAGCTTAAAATGAGTCCAGTCGGCTCCTTTAGGTGGATGTAAAAGATCCTGTGGCAAGAAGAGCGGTGAGTTCCTCTTGGTGTCCTGGCCAATATTAATCCCTCGGCCGACATATCTAAAAACAGCATTTGTGGCTGCTCATCTTATTGCTTTTTGTGGGAGCTTGCTGCGAGCAAATTGGCTGCTGCTTTCCCCATGTTACAACAATGACTACACTTCAGAAGTACTTGATTGGCTGTACAGAGTTTTGCGATGTGTTGAGGTCATGAAACCGACTTTAGAAATATCAAAAGTCCAAAGCTGCCATGAGGAAGCTGGATAGTGTCCTTTGTCTAGCTACACCTTGAATACAAGGCACAAGGGAAATGTCTAAAACCTGGACGTTGTTTAAAGAAGGATGGCAAGGTTGAGAACTAAGCTAAGAGGGATGGTTAGCAGAATTTGTAATCCTCTGCCTTGGAAGGAGGCCACAGTGAGCAAGCCCAGTCGAGGTAAATTGAAGAGGTCAGGCCTGGGCACTGTTCTAAGTCAACCATAGACCGCAGGACAAGTGGACAGAGAAACGAACTGGTAAAACTCAGAACTAATGTCCGAAAGCGCTTCCCGAGGAGTGATCCATACCTGGCATGGTGCAGCAAAAGTAAAAACATGGGAATCTTTCACAAGTTGAATGCCGCGATGGAGGACCTGCAGCTTTCTATGGAAGGACGAGATAGATGGGCCAATTGGTTTTGCTCATTGGTACTTTGTGAAAATGTCAGAAATTTTCAGACATGCTGCAGGTCTTTGCATCTCTAACGAGGGTTGTATGGAGATTCATTTGAAAAAAAATTCAAAGTCTTCACCTCCCCACTCTGTTTAACTTGAGTGCTTGAGGTGGCTTGGGATGCTTTGCTTGCAATTGAAGAATTGTGTATGTTTTCCTGAAGATCCGAAAATAATGGGAGGCAAGATGGTGTTGGATTCCCAGGAAAGCAGAAGGTGATATTTAATTAATCACTTCCAATTGTTGAGCAAGTTGCATATATTTACACTTCAAGATTAAAATTGTGCATCAACTGAAGAGTTTCTCCAGTGTCTTTTGGGAGTCCGAATAAAAAGTGTTGTCACAGTGGAGGAGAATTCGAGAACGCTTTTAGTGAGGGGCTGGTTCATGTTTAGCTTACACGCAGGAAGAGAGAGAAAACAATGTCACAAGATATTAATAAATCTGTTTTTGTGAATGAAGATCCACCACAAGGTAGAGTTGTGTAGTGGTTATGTTACTGGGCTGTTAATCTAGAGTATTGGATTTATAATCCAGAGAATGAAATTTCAAATCCAGACATCGGAGTTTGAGAGTTAGAATTGTTTTATATATATTAAAAAGAAAACTGACCCTAAAGCTGTTGGATTGTGGTAAAAACCCAAGTGATTCACTAAGGCCCTTTAGGGAAAGAAACTTTAACCTGGTCTGGGCCTATGTGTAACTGCCCTCTGAGGTTGGCCAAAAAGCCACTGGTGGGGGAGGCAGGAGCAATTTGAGGTGAGGAATTGGAGCTTCTCTCACATTAACCAAACTGTCACTCCATTGCTACCGTTTTTTTTATGGGCGGGACCTTCTGGCCAGTGGCCTCAGTGAATTTTGTTTACGTTAGTGTTATCAGCAATTGGGTGGGACACGGAGGTTGTGAACCAGGAGCAGAAGTATGGGACTCGCGCAATATAAATTTCTACAGCGCCTTTTACAAACGCTGAATGTCCCAAAGTGCTTTACAGCCAATGAAGCACTTTTGAGGTACAGTCACTGTTTTAATGTAGGAATTGGAGCAGCCAGGTCTAGATAATCAGTTTTATTTTATGATGTTGGTTGAGGGATCACTTTTGACCAGGACAGTGGGAGAACTCCCTTGCTCTAATTTGGCCATGGGATCTTTTACATCCACCCGAGGGTTCAGGCGGGACCCTCAATTTAATCTTTCGTCTGGTACTGGATTATTTCTGCATCTGATTTAAACTTGGAAACTATGAGATCAGTGACCACTGCTGTCAAATGTGTCCACATAGGTTGTCTGGTGAAGTAATGAGATGTACAACTCCCCTAACTCGTTATGTGCAAAGTGACTGCCTTAGTGGGTAACTCGTCCGTTGACACTCCAACAGACTATGTTGCCCATTGCAATGCAACAGCTGGCTCTGAAACTTTCCTGCCAACAGTAGTGACGGAGCTGGAGATTGCTGAGATTGGCTGTCAATGCAGGGATATTGTGTGCTGCTTGATTATATTTGAGATTATCGGGGATTAAATTACTGCCAATTGCAACCCAGTGTAATAACGTCAGTTCAATTGAAAAATTGAATCTAAGTATTCTGTGGTAGACTGGCAGTCTAATGAATAAATGCCCAACTCCTCTTCCCATTAGTCTTAAAACATGTCACATTCAACCTAGTCATAATGATTGAAAAGTTTATTTAATGATTATAAGTAGATTATTTAACTCAATAGAAACTAGCGGGATACTGTAGAGATGGATGATTCCCTTTCAATCCATCCTCAGTATGTATTCCTCTTGTTTTAATTTTGTTGGAATCATTTAGGCTTCAGTTAGTCTTATCCTCATTTGCCCTTTCTTGTCTTCAAGTCAGAACTCACTGCATCACCTCTGACTCGAACTTCGAGCTTTCAAACTTTCCCTAAGTGTGGCGCAACCTTTGCAGTAGCATTAAGTCCCGGTCGTCAAATATGTCTATGACTCTATGTTTAGTGGGAGAGGGAGGGGAGACATTGCTATGTGAGAATGTTCCTTACTGTGGAAAGCCTTATAACTTCTTCATGCTAAGCTAATGACTGTTCCATTGTTTTGCAGATTCTAGTTGATTCCATCACTCCTGGCTCAGGAGGGCCAATGCTGTATGAAAACGTGACTGTCACTGAGGGAAGCCCTATACTCCGTGACTTGGTGTTCAGTCCCGATTACCAGTACATCTACGCCATGAGCGACAAGCGGGTAACTAAAACCACTTTTGTTAGAACTGTTCTTAGTGGGTTTCGCTTGGCTGGTCTCCATTGCCGCAGGATCTGCTGAAGCTTCATCGGGCTCTTAGACCATGGAGGGAATATCACAGCCACGTGCATTTTGGAGCTGTGGGTTTGCTGAATTGTGGTCAGAAAGCTGGGAATCTAGACTTTCCCCTCATGAACTCGGGCTGCAGGGGGGCACCAATTCCAAATAAAGCTCTCGCAAGATTGTTGTCGAAGTGTTGAATACAGGAGAGGCTGCAGATGGCAGTGCTGAATCTTCCCTCAGTCTTGGGGATTTGGAGGTGCCCAGGACCTCTCCAATTGATCTAGTGTAGCCCGGGGTAGATACATACACTTTGCTCCTGGATGCTGTGTTTCTAAGCTGGGATCAGGTTAAATCAAAACTCTGAATGAATGCTGACATTCTGTTGTTGCGCTGGGAGAAACAACAGCTGACGACAAGGCACTCGCTGAATTTTCAGTCTGAGATGGCAATCTTGAGAACAAAAGATTCCTCGGAGTGAGTTATAGACTGGAATCTGATCGAGGGGTTTGGGTGGTTTATATATAGAGTAACAAATATCCGGGGGTGAGTTACAGACTAGAATCTAATCAAGGGGTTCAGGTGGTTTACATATAGAATAACGGATACCTGGGAGAGAGTTACAGGCTGGAGTCTAAATCAAGATGTTCGGGTGGTTTATATATAGAATAACAGATATGCAGGAGAGAGTTACAGGCTGGAGTCTAATCGAGGCAGTTTATATATAAACACTGGGAGGAAGTTACAGCAGGAATCTAATCAAGGGGCTCACATGGTGTCTTTAGAGAATAATAGGTTGTGGGATTGAGTTACTAACCTCTATGTTTGAAGTCGGTTATATCTGCCTTCCTTCGTCTGCCTGTGGCATGTTTGGAGACTTGTTTGAATAACCTCCATAAACTTAAGGTCATCCAAAACTCTGCCGCTTGTGTCCAAACTGCACCATGTGCAGTTCATCCATCACCCCCTGTGCTCGCTGACTTACATTGACTCCTAGTTAAGCAACACCTCAATTTTAAAATCCTTATCTTTGCTTTCAAATCCCTCCATGACCTCAACTCTCACTACCTCTACAATCTCCTTTAGCCCCACAGCTCTCTCAGATCTCTGCAGTCATGTAATTCTGGCCTGTTGAGCATCTCCGATTTTAATCACTCCACCATTGGCAGCCGTGTCATCAGCTGCCTGGGCCCCAAGCTCTGGAACACCCTCCATTAAACCTCTCCCCCTCGCTACCTGTCTTTCCTCCTTTAAGACACTCCTTAAAACTTACCTCTTTGACCAAGCTTTTGGTCACCTGTCCTAATATCCCATTACGTGGCTCGGTGTTAAATATTGTCTGAATAATATCCTGTGAAACACGGGGTCTGATTGAGAGTCTGTCATCCCATTGTTCCTCGTTCATTGCTTGACTCTGTTAGAGGTGCTATATAAATACAAGTTGTTTATTGAAAAGCAGTTTGATTGCTAGGAAATAACATAGCCAGTACACATTACAAAACATCCTTCTTGGAAACAAACTCACTTCACATTCTGATGTATAGCTTCTGCAGGCACTCCACTGCTTAAAAGTACTACACACAGTGAGCTAACAGCAGCGTTTTGTTAGCATGTTAAACTGTCTGGCTGCTGATTTTATATCAAAATAAAACATTTGATTAGCGCCCAAGATATTTTGTTTTGTTAAATTTCTTTTTACAGGTTCAATAAATCTTCCTCCCTTTCCCCTTACATGCAGGCGGATCAAGAGTAAGATAGTTTGCTTGCCAACCCAAGTACTATTCCCGGCGCTTTGACACTGAACATCTGTCTGTTGAAGCTGCTACCTGTTTAAGTGGCCCTGATTTAAGAGCTTGATTGATGAAGGTATCTGCAGCTCAGAGATAGTCAGCGGGATAGCAAGCTGGCTTGGTTGCTGACATGCTATATTCTGGCCAAGTGAGACAGGCAAATGAGCCACTGAGGGGGAGGGGGATGGGAGAGGAAGGGGAAAGGGGCCTGTTTTCATGCAACAATAAAGGGGACGTTGGATTGCCCCAGGGTTTCCAGACCAGAATCAGTGGCTGGAGTTTCCCCTTGGCTGTGCTGGTATTTTTCAGCTCAATTTGCCTGAAACTGGCAAAACCAGTGCAAAGGATCGCAAGATTTCAAGCACGAATTCCGTTGAGTGCAAGTCAACTTTCTGCAATCTTTTCACGCTGGTTTAATGGCCATTGTGTTTAAGCTGGCCCTGCCCTCAAAATTGGCCTTGCCTCCTAAACGAGTTTCCGCTAATTGTGCCCATTTGTGGGCTTTCGAGGAGGCTTTTAAAATGAAGCTGGTTCTTTTGGGCACCAGGACATCAATAGGCGTGTTTTAAATGCTTTTGAATTTTTAAAAATTTGTTTTTAAAATTTTAATTTGCACTGTGCCTCAATATAGCTAGAAAATGGTTCTGTACAGTTTTTTAAAAAGTCATTTTCAGTAATATAAATAAAGTTCCTCACAGGCAGTCAATTGATACTACAATTTAAAAATTCTTATTTTTTTGGATAAACCCATTTTCAGTTGTAGTAATCAAACTGCTCCCCGTTCCCCTGCTACCACTCTTAAATTTTGCTTTAGAAAATATTCCTTGATATATTTTTTAAAGAAAGTGTTGCATTCTAACATGCTGTTGGATTGCGCTGGCTCGTGGCAGATTTATGTTTGGTGATCTGCAAATGACTTTGAGCGGAAATTTGAGCGAAAAATTACTTCTCAAAAGAGGCACTGGATCCCAGGCTGTGCCCACAGCGGGCACTCTAGCCCAACAAGTGCCGCCTTTCTGGTCACCACTGATAGAAGAAATATTATGTGGCGCGATTAAACTAGAAGAAGCTCAACATGAGAGAAAAGCACCTTCTCAATTAAATCATAGCTCACAAGCCGTACCGTGCGGTCCCAACCGGTTGAGGAAGGCATCAGCTGTATCGGCAAACATCACACATTCCCTCTTTAAGCACACTGCTGGGGACAGGGAGGATACAAGAGATGGAAGAGTGGGATTCCTGTAGGATTGGGAGTTAACAGGCGGCCCGGTTTTTGTACACCACCAGCTCAGCTTGTTCGACGGGGGTCCCAAGACAAAGGCAGCATCAAGCCTGCCTCCTTCCTGTACCCCACTGAGAATTGAGTGGTGGTGTGCACAATGCAATTTGTCGATCATGTATTTGGTTTTAAAGAATAAATTTAAAACATCTTTTTGTTTTAAATTATCATATTCTATTTGAGGGAAGGAGTATTTTATTAAATTTGCTCCTTGTTGGAATGCCAGGGTCTGATTGGGAGTTTTGTAATCCCATTGTTTCTCCTTCATTGTTTTTTGAGATTCTTAATTGAAATTTGAGGGCCTATTCACTCACTTTAATGTTGAATTAATCTGAGAGAATCATTTATTCTGTCTCTTTCCTCCATGAAGCATTTATTTCTCCTCTTAAAAGGGCCTTACATGTAATAATACTGTGGTCCCACACCCACTGCAGGAAATGATTTCTTAACAGAACTGTGAAGCGTGGGATCGAGAAACACTTTCTTTCTCCTCCTCTTCTCTCCTCTCCTCTCCTCTCCTCTCCCTTATTCAGATTCAGTTTCCACCAATCGACCTTCAGTACCTCGAGCGATAGCCATCCTCTATGAGTGGGTCTTGCAGCTACTCTCAATGGGAAGTTCAACTATTGCAGCATCACAGCCTAGGCTGATCTTGTCCTTGCCCAAACGCCCACACTTGTGCTCTTGCAGCAAAGGTCACTGCATAGCGATCAGGAATAGAACCACTGTTGATTTCCACCCTGACCCCCGGCCCACCCCCCCCACAAACCCCACGGTTGCTGCACGTATGGGCAAGGGGCAAAGATAGGACATCAGTAAAGTGCTTTGTTCCCATCCCTTCACTGAGTGAGCAGCCCATCTTGAGTAAATATCTGGACCATCATAGCCACAAATGCCAGTTGGCTTTTGAAGCGGGCAGAAAGACTTCATTTTCTCTTCCGTCCCCAGCTGGTGTCTGCTTGGCTCCAGTTGTGCATCTGGTTGCCCACTGCGATGCAGTAGTAGAGCAAGAGTACAGAGAGGCATCTTGATAGTTCAGAGTTAGTGCCAGTTTTATGCTGCTAGCCAATAGTTTGGCTCAAGTCGCAGTCAACCAACCCTCCTTGTGCCAATAATTGCCATTCAAACACAAGGCAGACTTGCAGAGATTACATTTTGAGGTTACCCAGTCACTTGCAGGGCACTGGGGAATAATAGAACAGCAGGATGCAACTACAGCATTCACCATTACAAGGGATTGTTTTGAAGGGAACTTTGATGCTCATCAAGGGTGAGGGATGTTAGTTCTGAGGAATGGAAAACATGCTATTTCTGTATCAATTAAATATTCACGGGTTCGAATTGCAGTGGTTGGTGGAGAGTCAAGCACCCAGTGTTCTGCCTCGGCCATGTGTTAACAGAGATGAGGGACTGGAGTTCAGTTATGTGGAGAGACTGGAGAAGTTGGGATTGTTCTCCTTGGGGCAGAGAAAGATTTGATAGTGGTATTCAAAATCACGAAGATTTTTGATTGAATAAATAAGGAGAAACTGTGGCAGAAGGGTCATTAACCAGAGGAGACACATTGAGGGTGATGGGCAAAAGAGCCAGAGGTGACATGAGGAATCTTTTGTTTAATGCAGTGGGTTGCTTTGATCTGGAATACACTGCCTGAAAGGGCAGTGGAAGCAGATTCAGTACTAACATTCCAAAGGGAATTGGATAAATGAAGGGCTTTGGGGAATGTCATTACAGCACAGAAGGAGGCCCTTTGGAAGAGCAGGCAAGTGGGATTAATTGAAGGATCAGCGCAGGCACAGTGGGTTGAATGGTGGTCTCCTGTGCTGGAATCATTCAATGATTCTATATGCCTTGGTTTGACCCTCCTAAGAATATCCCTTTCTGCACCAGTATGAAGCTTTATCGCTCATTTCCCATCCAGTGACTCTCTTTGAGTGAGGTTGCCAATTAGGGGCAGTGGGACCACGCCTCCCAGAAACTAGCCTAGTCCTCTTCAGGTAGGCCGGCTTCAGCCACTGGATAGGGGAGACTCAGGGCTGGAGTTGAATTCTGGTCCCAGATTTGGAAAGTTGAGTGATGTCCAGGCTTTTGAATCTGTGTTGCAGGTGATGAGAGAGAGAGAGAATGCATTGTTGTGACCCAGAATTTAGGAGGGGGCAGAGATCGCTGGTGGGTGGGGGATAGGGTGTGTGCGTGTGCATGGTCTTCAGTCTTCATTCCCTTGAATTATGAAACCGTCCAGCAGTAAGATTGTACGATCTGCAGTTCCAAGTTGTCTTGATCAGTTATGTTACATTAGGGTACAGATGGCGGAGTGACTTCAAGTGTTGAATTCAGAGAATCATGCAACATTGGAAAGTGCATTAGGTTTGGTGTGATTTTGTTTTTCTTTTCCTGCACAGCTGCCAAGACTCGTGGTGGCCTTACGATCTAAGTTTGGTTGATGATGTTCAGTCTTAGCAAGAGGACTCCATCACCTTGATGCCAAAGAAAGTGTCATTGGCTTGGTTGGTTTCTCTTGGACTGAACCAATGGAACTGAGCAAATTGTTGGAGCTGGGGG
The DNA here is from genome assembly GCF_036365525.1 of Heterodontus francisci. Lineage (NCBI taxonomy): Eukaryota > Metazoa > Chordata > Chondrichthyes > Heterodontiformes > Heterodontidae > Heterodontus > Heterodontus francisci. The sequence goes on along the minus strand of NC_090389.1, from coordinate 85,031,801 downwards.
CTGACAAGTCCCCGGGTCCTGATGGACTTCATTCTAGGGTCCTAAAAGAAGTGGCCAGTGAGATAGTTGATGCGTTGGTTTTAATTTTCCAAAATTTCCTAGATTGGGGAAGGTTCCATTGGATTGGAAAATAGCCAGAGTAACTCCTTTACTCAAAAAGGGAGGGAGACAGAAAGCAGTAAGCTACAGGCCAGTTAGCTTAACATCTGTCTTGGGGAAAATGTTGGAAGCTATTATTAAATATGTTATAGCAGGGCGCTTAGAAAGATTCAAGATAATCAGGCAGAGTCAACATGATTTTGTGAAAGGGAAATCATGTTTAACCAATTTATTGGAGTTCTTTGAGGGAGTTACATGTGCTGTGGATAAAGGGGAACCGGTGGATGTATTGTATGTAGATTTCCAGAATGCATTTGATAAGGTGCCACATGAAAGGTTATTGTGGAAAATAAAAGCTCGTGGTGTAGGGGGTAACATATTGGCATGGATAGAAGATTGGCTAGCTAACAAGAAAGAGTAGGCATAAATGGGTTATTTTCTGGTTGGCAAGATGTAATGAGTGCTGTGCTATAGGGATCTGTGCTGGGGCCTCAACTTTTTACAACTTATTTAAATAACTTGGATGAAGGGATGGAAGGTATGGTTGCTAAATTTGCTGATGACACTAATATAGGTAGTAAAGTAAGTTGTGAAGAGAACATAAGAGGGCTACAAGGGATATAAATAACTGAGGTGAGTGGGCAAAGATCTGGCAAATGGAGTATTATGTGGGAAAATGTGAAATTGTCCATTTTGGCAGGAAGAAAAAAGAAGCATATTATCTAAATGGTGAGCGATTGCAGAGCTCTGAGATGCAGAGGGATCTGGGTGTCCTAGTGCATGAATTGCAAAAGGTTAGTATGCAGGTACAGCACGTGATTAGGAAAACTAATAGAATGTTATTGTTTATTGCAAGGGGAATTAAGTACAGAAGTAGGGAGGTTATGCAGGGCATTGGTGAGACCACATCTGGAGTACAGTGTACATTGCTGGTCTCCTTATTTAAGTAAGGATGTAAATGCATTGGAAGCTGTTAAGAGAAGGTTTACGAGACTAACACCTGGAATGGGTGGGTTGTCTTATGAAGAAAATTGGACAGGCTAGGCTTGTATCTGCTTGATTTTAGAAGAGTAAGAGATGACTTGATTGAAACATACAGGATCCTGAGGGGTCTTGACAGGGTGGATGTGGACAGGATGTTTCCTTTTGTGGGAGAATCTAGAACTAGGGGTCACTGTTTAAAAATAAGGGGTCACCCATTTAAGACAGAGATGAGGAGAAATTTTTTCTCTGAGGGTTGAGTCTTTGAAACACTCTCTCAAAAGGCGGTGGAAGCAGAGTCTATAAATATTTTTAAGGCGGAGGTAGATAGATTCTTGACCAGCAAGGGGGTGAAAGGTTATCGGGGGTAGGTAGGAATGTGGAGCCGAGGTTACAATCAGATCAGCCATGATCTTATTGAATGGCGGAGCAGGCTCTAAGGGCCAAGTGGCCTACTCCTGCTCCTAATTCGTATGTTTGTATGTAACTTTAAAATGATATTCTTGTGGGTCAGGGAGGGAGGAGAGGAATTGGTCAGAGAGACTGCTTCTAGTTTCTATCCATTAACTTCCGCATCCCACTTTCCCCCAGCTCTCCACCCCCACCCCCCCCCCCCCAACACTCATTGTTTTTGTGTGAACAACATTGCTTCTAAGTCTCGCACCATATCAAGGTAGACGTATATTGGCCCTTCCTTCATTGTCGCTGGGTTAAAATTCTGGGACTCCCTACCTAATAGCATTGTGGGAGCACCTTCACTACATGGAGTACAGTGGCTCAAGGCGGCCCACCACCAACCTTCTCAATGGCATCTAGGGATGGGTTATAAATTCCAGCCATGTCTGTACACTGTGAATTATTTTTTTTAAAATGCACCTAAATGCACTATCAGGTCTCCCGTGGTGGTCTTGTATTCAATGTGTGTACAGCGACAGCAGAGATTAGGTTTTGGCTGTGTAATTCCTTCCACAGTTGAATAGTCTTTACCCCCTGGAAGATAGTCTGCTTGCGTAGCCCAGCTCACTCACTGGGAATTGCATTTCAAAGGGATTCATTGCCTTCAGAAAAGGAAGCAGATGAGTGTGGAGGGGGACAAATAGATAAAATCCCATTAATATGTACCTTGGACTAAGCTTAAAGATCACATGGATTGTCTTAACCAGATGTTTCTGGCCTGGTGGGTTATTAAATTGGTTTTTGCATGAACAGCCTCTCCTGTGGAAGCTCAGTAAGCAAGTTCCTGTATTGACTGCAATGTTCAATACACCCATGGTGACTATACTTGCCATTTGCTTCACTGCCGCCACACGGAGACTTAATGAGAGGGTGGGAGGGAGGTGGGGTGGGTGGTTGTAGGGTTACATGGAAAAGAGCATTGTGAAGCATCCTACCCCTGCTGAATGTGCAGCCCTGAGGTCCAGCTGGACGCCACGATGGTGACGATGGTGGTGCTCCTTGACCTCGTGACGGGTCAGTGTTTGTGCTAACGGTCAGTGTTTCCTATTCGGGCAGGTGAGTCGGGTTCCAGTGGAGAGCTGTGAGCAGTACGAGAGCTGCGAGGTGTGCCTGGGCTCCCGTGATCCACATTGCGGCTGGTGTGTTCTGCATAATGTGTAAGTAGACTGCTCCTTGTCACTTGTTGGTACTAATGCTGCCACAGCTTATAAACTATGCGAGAGTAGGAATCGGCTGGATGTTAGGCAGTTCTTTTCTCCTGGCTGGTGCAGTAGGTGCTGATTATCTGCGCGCCTGCCAAAGGGAGTTGGGACAGAGATCGCATCTTGCAAAAGGTAAGTGGTTTAACAGTTAATGTACCGGCTTTAATCTCCTGAAAGGGCCGGAGAGGAATGTTTCAGTTGGCCACGCCTCCTGTCCCACCCATAGCTCTGGGCTCTAGGCTTAGGGTCAGGGTATTGTTTTGACCTCTCCCATGAGATTACATCGATGCGGGGAGTGTAGGAAGCGTCCTGCCAGGCTGTTGCAGCCGTCCTGAATGTGGGGCAGGCTTCATCTCGTAAGGCCCAAACATGACGGGCAGAGAATGTTGCCTCCTCAATTTATATTCACCAAACTAAATCTGGAACAGGACTGCAGCACTCGAAGATCGAGGGGTGGGATTGTAATGAGCAAGTCTAAGAAGAGGACTTGCATTTCTGTCATGTTTACAGCCAATAGTGTGTGGTTATTGTTTTAATTTAGAGAAACGCAGGAACCAATTTGTGCACAGCAAGGTCCCACAAACAGTGATGCGATGATGGCGCATTAATGTTTTCTATTGTATTGATGTGGATTGAGAAATAAATGTTGGCCAGAGCTCCCCCGCTCTTCAGATAGTGTTGTGGGATCTTTTACATCTACCCTGAGAGGGCAGGTGGGGGCTTTCGGTTTAACATCTCATCTGAAAAATGCCACTGACATTTATTGCAGTCGATTGCGTGTTGAAAATCTCCAGCGCTGTTCAGAAATGGGAATGACATTAATCTTCTCTTTTTTTTTGTCTTTCTTTGCTGACCAAATAAAATGCAAAGTGTTAATGGACACTTCTTTCATTGCAAAAGAGCTTAATCAGGAGAATTGCAGATGTATTCCTCCACTCTGCAATATATTACTGTGATATGCTCAGTCTGCAACTTTCTGCGTTTTATATTAAATTGTGCCAAAAAATGGAATGCAAATTGAATTAAGTGCAATTTTTTTTTCACCCTGAAAGGTAACTCCTCTTGTCCTTCTCTGCTCCTAATCATCACGTCGCCCGAGAGTTCCACAGGTGTCAGCTGCTTTCTGTGACCCCTCTCGATGGGTCCCTAATCTTCATGCGGTAAAGGATTGGCCACTCATTATCAGCTCTGGCTCAGTCGTAACATGCTTGCCTCTGAGTCAGAAGATTGTGGATTTCAGTCCCATTCCACTACACCTAATGCAGCACTGAGGGAGCTCCGCATTGTCGAGGGTGTCGTGCTGTCGGCTGTGATATTAAACCAGGGCCCCATCTTGCAGTTCAGGGAGAAAAATCTCAATGGAACTGTTCAGCGAAGAACAGGGGGAGTTCTCCCAGCCTGACCAGGAATAGATAACTTGATTAGTTCATTTTATTGGAGTTTGTGGGAGCTTGCTGCGCATACACTTGAACATGACCTGACCACAGACCTCCTCCCTGCCAAAGACAGGGTCCTTGTTTATGGAGTTGTCCCTCAGAATCCACATCTTCGAGAGTGGAGATCATCCTGTTTACTCGCCAGGAGCTTTAGAGCCAATAAAATCAGTGAACAATCCAACCTCATTTGCTTTCAGTAATTTTTGAATATTCGTGATTCATTTTTTAAGAGTCTATAGCCGAACAAGTCTTCTCGTTGCAGCATCTTGCCAGCTCCTTTCAACACATCCAGTGTCTTGACTGCTCTCGCCAGAGCCATCTGGCGAGAGGGGTCAGTGGAAGAGGTTCCCACAAGGCAGGACAGCAACATGTGATGCAGTGTCCCTGCTGATCATCAGCTGGAAGTGGGAACAGATTGAGCCAATCACGTTGTCCCTCACTGTGCACGACCCTAGTGCGCTGGGTGTGCACTGCGAGGAAACGTGTTCATCTTTATCAGCCTGACTCAAACTGGACGTGATCTCAAGCAGGATGAAAGCATTTGGGGCCCAGGCATTCACTGTCGGTGACAAGGGATAAGACCTTGATGGCTCACCGACGCATGCCATTTAAAGAAACACGCTTGAAAGCTTTCTGCTGTATAATGCAAGACTGCACACTCCGAGCAGTTACATCGAATGTGAGGCATTGTTACAACAAGAGATGGAGAGTGAATTTTAAAACTTGGCATAAGTCCGGATTGCTCGCCAAATCCATTGGCTTCATTGTCAACCAAGTTTACTGATAAGCATAGAGGGGGAAAGATCTCCAATGTTAGATCCCGGGTTTGGAGGAACTGGTTTGTAAACTAACCCACTGTGATGGCTTGGAGGGTTCCTTAATTGTCAAATACTGAACAGAGAGAGAGAAACTTAGACTGAGAGAGTCCTTTTCAGATATGCCCAAGAAGCAGCACAAGAGAGCATGGGATCAGGGTGGTAAAGTTTAGCACAGGTGGCAGGGAGAATTTCTTAACACTGAGGAATGATGAACAGCTGGAATGAGGTGCCAGGGTACTGGATTCATTTAGGAAACAGATGCTGCAGTGAGGAGATGGTAGAGTTGGCATTCTGTCTTAATCCACATGGATTGTGAGATCTTCCAAACTCCAAAGCAGCAAACAAAAGTGACAGCTTCTAAAGGAAAGAAAAGTGGAACTCTAAGTATAATGATGTTAAGTGTGCTTGACAATTCTTGAACTCGCTTTCATCAGCTAACCCGAGCAAAATATGACTTTTAGTAATTAATTAATAAATCCTTTTCTCTCGGGAGTCATTATAAACTTCCCTGTTTCCTCAGTTTTCTCTCTCTTTCTCTTTCCATTTTCTTCTTCAGTGCAGTACTGTTGGAGTGCCATCTTTAAAAGATATTTCACTGGGGCCCCTTCTGCTTGCTCAGGTGGACATAAATCTCTTGACATTTGAAGAGGAGTAGGGAGTTTGCCCAAGGTCCTCGAACAACATTCATCCTCGTTCAGTGTCTCTGTCTCTTGACTGCTCTCCGCCTTTTCCATCACCCTGTTACCTTGCTCAATTCATATTCACCAAACTCTAAAACGAGCCTATTTTTCCCCTTTTATTTAAATTGTAGAGTCAAAATTTTACAGACATGTGTATGTTTGGGGTCTGTTGTGCACATTGCTCGCACAGTGCCTGTGGGAGATTGCATTGAGTTGCTGTGTTGAGATTAATGCACAATTAAGGGTTGAGGCAATTTGTTTTGTTTTGGTCTCTGGGGCTTGGTTGAATTGGGAAGCAAGGGGTCTCATCCCATCAAGAGAAACATACTGCAGCTGTTTTCCAACTTGAGGTAGTTGTTGTCTGCCATTTTACTCTGCCCTGCCCCCTCTCCCCCCCCCCCCGGCTCCCTCTCCCACCCCCACACCCACCCCCCCACTCCCGGCCCCGCATTCTCGTCTCTCTCTCTATCTCTATCTCTCTCTCTCTCTATCTCTCTCTCTCTCTCTATCTATCTCTCTCTCTCTCTATCTCTCTCTCTCTCTCTCTATCTCTCTCTCTCTCTCTCTTCCCCCCCCCCCCCCATTCCTGCACCCCTCTCTCTCTCTCCCTCCTGCCTCCCTACCACACAATTTAGGAGTAGGCCATTCAGCCTGTCAAGCCTGCTCTGCCATTTAATAAGATCATGGCTGATCTGTTTCAGTTTCGAATTCTACACTCTCATCTACCCCCGATAAACTTAGATTCTTGTTAGGCAAGAGAATCAATCTTCTGAGGCAGAGAATTCCTAAGTCGCACAACCCTCGGAGAGAATAAATTTCTCCTCGTCTCTGTCCTAAAAGGGCGACCCCTAATTTTAAAACACTGCCCCCTGGTTTTGGACTCACCCACAAGAGGAAACATCCTCTCCACATCCACCTTGTCAAGACCATTCAGGATCTTATAAACTTCAATCAAGTCTCCCCTCACTCTTCTAAACTCGTGATAACAAGCCCAGTCTGTCCAACCTTTCCTCATAAGACAACCCGCTCATTCCATGTATCAATCTAGTAAACCTCCTCTGAAGCACCTCCAACACATTTACATCCTTCCTTAAATAAGGAGACCAAAACTGCACACAGTATTCGAGATGTGATCTCACCAATGCCCTGTATAACTGAAGCATAACATCCTTACTTTTATTTTCAATTCCTTTCATAATAAAGGATAGTATTCCACTCGCCTTCTTTATTAGCTGCTGTACTTGCATACTAAACTTATGTGATTCATGCACTAGAACACCTAGATCCCTCTGCACCTCTGAATTCTGTCGTCGTTCCTCGTTTAAGAAATACTCTGCTTTTTTATTCTTCCTGCCAAAGTGAACAGCTTCACATTTTCCCACAGTATACTCCATCTGCCAGATTTTTGCCCACTCATTCAACCTATCTATATCAGTCTGCAACCTCCTTATGTCCTCTTCACAACATACTTTCCTACCTATCTTTGTGTCATCTGCAATTTTAGTTACCATGCCATCATTCCCCTCATCTAAGTCATTGATATAAATTGTAATAAGTTGAGGCCCTAGCACAGACCCTTGCGAGACTCCACTCGTCACATCCTGCCAATCAGAAAAGGACCCATTTATTCATACTCTTTGTTTTCTGTCAGCCAGCCAATCTTCTCTTCATGCTAATATGTTAGCTCATACACCATGAGCTCCGACTTTGCGCAACAACCTTTTATGTCGCACCTTGTCAAATGCCTTCTGGAAATCCAAGTACAGTGCATCAATGGGCTCCCCTTTATCCACAATGCATGTTACTCCTTCAAAGAAGTTCAATAAATTGGTTAACATGATTTCCCTTTCACAAAACCATACTGACTATTCCGGATTACCTTGAGTTTTTCTAAGTGCCCAGCTACAACCTTCTTAATGATTTGATTCTAACACTTTCCCCACAACAGAGGTCAAGCTAATTGGCCTATAGTTACCTGTTTTCTGCGCCCCCCCCCCCCACCCCCAACCGCCAACCCAGCTTCTTGAATAGAGGGGTTATATTTGCTACTTTCCAGTTCGATGGAACCTTTCCAGAATCTAGAGAATTTTGAAAAATTAATACCAACGCATCTACAACTTCATTAGCCACCTCTTTTAAGACCCTAGGATGAAGCCCATAAGGACCCGAGGACTTGTCAGCTCGCAGCTCCATCAGTTTGGTCAGTACCGCTTCCCTGGTGATTGTAATTTCACAAAGTTCCTCTCTTCCTTCCACTTCCTGATTTATTGCTATTACTGGAATGTTTTTTGTATCCTTTATGGTGAATACAGAAGCAAACTGCACAGTGGACGGCACAGTGGCGCAGTGGTTAGCACCGCAGCCTCGCAGCTCCAGGGACCCGGGTTTAATTCTGGATACTGCCTGTGTGGAGTTTGCAAGTTCTCCCTGTGACTGTGTGGGTTTCTGCCAGGTGCTCTGGTTTCCTCCCACAGCCAAAGACTTGCAGGTAAATTGGCCATTGTAAATTGCCCCTAGTGTAGGTAGGTGGTAGGAGAATGGTGGGGATGTGGTAGGGAATATGGGGTTAATGTAGGATTAGTATAAATGGGTGGTTGGTTGGCACAGACTCGGTGGCCCGAAGGGCCTGTTTGAGTACTGTATCTATAAATAAAATAAAAAAATATTTGTTCATTTAATTCGCCATTTCCTTATAATCTACTATAACCTCCCCATTCTCACTCTCTAGAGGACCAACACTCATTTTACTTATTCCTTTGCTTTTTAAATACCTGTAGAAACTCTTGCTATCCGTTTTTACATTTCTGGCTAGCTACTCACACTCTAATTTCTTTCTCCTGATTAACCTTTTGGTCATTCTCTGCTGGTCAGAATATAAAGAACAATCAACTGACCTGCCACTCATCTTTGTGCAATTATATGCTTTTTCCCTAAGTTTGATGCTTTCCTTAACTTCTTTAATTAACCATGGATGGTAGGTCCTCCCCCTTAGAATTTTTCTTTATAGTAGGAATATACTTAGAGTTTTCTGAAATATCTCCTTAAATGTCTGCCACTGCTTCTCTATTGATCTATCTCCTAGCCTAGTAACCCAGTTCACTTCAGCTAGCTCAGCTTTCATGCCCACATAGTTGCCCTTATTTAAGTTTAAAATGTTGGTCTTAAACCCACTCTTCACTCTTATAAACTGGATGTAAAATTCAATCATATTGTGGTCGCTGCTACCTTGAGGTGCCTTTACTCTGAGGTCATTAATTTGTCCTGTCATGTTACACAATACCATCTCTAATATAACCTGTTCTCTGGTTGGTTCCAGAACGTGCTGCTCTAAGAAACTATCTCGAAAACATTCTATGAACTCCTCCTCCAGACTACTGTGGCCAATCTGATTTTTCCAGTCTATATGTAGATTAAAATCACCCATGATTATTGTCGTCCCTTTATCACAAGCACCCAATATTTCTTCTTGGATACTCCGACATTGTGGTTACTGCGAAGGGGCCTGTAGACCACTCCCACTAGTGACTTCTTTCCCCTACTATTCCTCATCACCACCCAAATCAATTCTACATCCTGATCTCCTGAACCAAGGTCATCTCTAACTATTGCACCAATGCCATCCTTGATTAATGGTGCTACCCCTCCACCTTTACCTAGCTTCCTATTCTTCCTATACCCCTCCATATTGAGGACCCAATCCTTGTCATCCTGCAGCCATGTCTCCGTAATGGCTATCAGATCGTATTTATTTACTTCAATGTGCGCTATCAGTTCATCTATTTTGTTATGAACGCTATGTGCGTTCAGATACAGAGCCTTTAGTTTTGTCTTTTTATTATCTTTGTAACATCTAGTCTTGATTGTTGGTGTGATCTTAGGTTTTTTCTCTCTGTCCCTTCCTGCCATTCTCTGACCTTCATTTCCCATATTTCTATTCTGCTCTCCTGCCTTGACTCTCCCCCTTGATTTGCTACATCTACCCAAGCTTGATCCCTCACCCCCCCTTGTTTAGTTTAAAGCCCTCTCTACTTCTCTAGTTATATAATTTGCTAGAACACTGGTCCCAGCATGGTACAGGTGCAGACCGTCCCAACGGTACAGCCCCACTTTCCCCAGTACTGGTGCCAGTGCCCCACGAACCAAAACCCACTTCTCCCACACCAGTCTTTGAGCCACGTATTCATTTCACTAATCTTGTGTGCCTTCTGCCAATTGGCACATGCCTCAGTAATAATCCAGAAATTATTACCCTTGAGGTTCTGTTCTTCAATTTATTGCCTAGCTCCTCATACTGTCTAAGCAGAACCTCTTTCCTAGTCCTAGCTATGTTGTTGGTAACTACATGGACCACGACAACTGGATCCTCCCCCTCCCACTCCAAGTTCCTGTTCAGCCTTGAGCAGATGTCCCGATCCCTGGCATCGGGTAGGCAATACAGCCTTCAGGACTCACGCTCTCGGCTGCACAGAACAGTGTCAAGCCCCCTCACTATTTTACCACTACATTCCTTTTTGTTCCCCCCACTTGAATGACTTCCTGTACCACAGTGCCATGGCCAGTCTGCTCATCCTCCTGCAGACCTCGTTTTCATCCACACAGGTTGAGAGCACCTCAAACCTGTTTGACGATTGCAAAGTCTGAGGCTCCTCCACTACTGTTAGTTCGGTCCCGTTACCTGCCTCACTCACGGTCACATCCTCCTGTCCTTCACTACTGACCAAAACAGATGACCCTGTTCTAAGAGGTGGGACCATCCTCTGGAACAAAGTGTCCAGGGATTTCTCCCCCTCCCTTATGTTGCACAAGGTTTGCAGTTCGGCTTCCAGATCAATAATCCTGATCTGGAATTCCTCTAGCTGCTTACACTTTCTGCAGACGTGTTTTTCCTGGATTGCCATGGCATCCAGGAGCTCCCACACACCACAGCTGCAACATAACACCTGTCCTGCCTTTGTTACTTGTGCTATGTTAATTTACTTCAATTACTTTCTTAATTAACTTAGAATAATTCCTAAATATCGTAGAATTTACTGGGCTTATTAAATGCTAGTACCACCTTCAACTAAAGTTATACTTTTCTTGATTACACAGATGTAGACCTTCCTACTGGTAATAGATCAATTGATAATTCTAATAAACCTTACCACTATTAGTAAACCTTACGAATATTGATCAACCCTAATACATAATACTACAACCCCCGCCTCCCTCTCCCCCTCCGTGCACGACCCCGCCCCCCTCTCCCCCTCCTGCCCCCGCCCCCCTCTCCCCCTCCTGCCCCCGCCCCCCTCTCCCCCTCCTGCCCCCGCCCCCCTCTCCCCCTCCTGCCCCCGCCCCCCTCTCCCCCTCCTGCCCCCGCCCCCCTCTCCCCCTCCTGCCCCCGCCCCCCTCTCCCCCTCCCGACCCCGCCCCCCTCTCCCCCTCCCGACCCCGCCCCCCTCTCCCCCTCCCGACCCCGCCCCCCTCTCCCCCTCCGTGCTCGACCCCGCCCCCCTCTCCCCCTCCGTGCACGACCCCGCCCCCCTCTCCCGCAAGCGCCAGTTGAGTGATTCAGAATGAAGTAGGTTGCTGTCCGTTGCAAAAGTCAATAGAGATGTTTAAAACAAAGAGAAATTTCTTACTTGGGAAGTAAGAGCTTTAAGGGATACAGACAGAGCAAGTGAATTGGCGTCACAAAGATGAAGAGCTGCCATGTCTGACAAAATGGGAGATCAACTTCGATGGGCTGAACAACCTCCTCCCATTCCTTTCTTCAATTGGGATGATAACATTTTTGGAAGAACAATTTCCAAAAATGGAATCCCCTCTTTTAAACTTTATCTATTGAGATTCAATCTGGTGATTAAAAAATTAAGACAATCCTTCTGTTAATGCTCTCGCACTAATCTGCTTTAGAATTGACAGTGATTACACCAAGAGGCCACGGGTATCTGGAGGAGCAGTTCCACTGTCGAGCCATAGCGGTTGATATTGATATTAAACTTTGATCATTTAAATTGGGGCATCAATTATTTAGGTGCCATTGGTTCCTCTGTTTTCACAAGATTATATTGCTTCTGTCCACAGCTCTACAGAGCCCGATGTGGCTTAACATTGAGTGACTTGGGTTTAAAGAGGATTGTGTCTTGTTAGACAGCAGTTGACTATAAATTATTCACTGCAGCTTGAATGGAAACACTAACACAATTTAGATTTATGTTTGGAAAATTGAATTTTCAATGCAGGAGATCACAAGGAATTAATACATAACTGTTAGGGGGAAGAGTGAAAAGCACTCTCCAGCAAGACTATCATCGCAGTTTTTATTGCCACTCCCTGAGCAAAAGTTCCAAATTGAAACTTTACTCCATATCTGTGATCTATAACACTTGATGCTTTCGTCGTGCTTTTGAAGAATCTTAAAGTATGTTCTGATGGAATGGTGGAACAGGCTGGAGGGGCTGAATGGCCTACTCCTATTCCTGTGTCAACAATTTTGTCTGTAGTTTACTGTCATATGCTCTGTACCTGTTATCTTGCCTTGGAACTGACAAAACCACTGCACATCAATATAAAAAAAAACACTTGAAACTAACTCCCTACTTGCCCACTTTAATTCCCCTCCTGCTAATGAGGGCCACACTTCTCACCCTTGACCTTTCATCTTCGCTCAGTGATGCAATCTATTACCTGGTCTTGATCTATTGTGGTGCCTGCTGCACATTCCAAGTGCACTGTGTGTGATCTCAGTAAATGCTTTATTTAATAATTCCCGAGTTTAAATGTTTTATTGAAAGGAGCCTCGGGCAGGATTTGTTAGCAATAGAAGTGCCAACAATCTGACAAATTATGCGATCTGAAATCTAATAGATCTGGAACATAGCGCTGGGCCTTTCTTGGGCCGGTCAGTCAGGTGTCACTTAATTTTGCCCTAATTCCTTCAAGGCAAACTGTCATCTGGATTTAAAAAAATACCCTCGCCAGACTCTTTTGGGTTCAACTGAGGAGGGCCGAAGATCTGCAGTGCACTGCAGGGTTTGGTAAAGGTGGTAGAGAACGCAAAGTGGTGAGTCAATTGATGCCAAGTTTGGCTTTTAAAAGCCAGAGAGAGAGGGAGGACGGAGAAGTGAGGGTTCCACAGACTGGATATCATTGATGAGAGTCACGTAGAGCAGGGGTTGGGCTGAATGTTCTCTGTAATCCTTTGTATCTACAGCTGGGCAACAAATGCTGGCCTTGTCAGTGACGCCCATGTCCCAAGAATGAATTAAAATTAATTTTAAAAAGTGTCTCTCTGTATTTGGGTCTGTTGAGCATTGTGGACAGGTGATGATTAACTCTGATGTTACTTTAGATGCTCTCGCAAAGACAGGTGTGACAGGGCCAATGAGTATCAGCGCTACGCCTCGAACCTGCGACAGTGTGTCCAACTGAGTGTCCAGCCCAAGAACATTTCTGTCACCATGTCCCAAGTTCTGGTGAGTTTGATTGAAATTTTACTCTGCTTTTCATCCAAAGTGTGTGCATGTGTACAAAATCAAATTGAAATGGGCAAGCATCCCAATTGTGTGTTTAATATTCTGATCAATCCATAGTACTGATGTGAGTTGGATGTGAATTTGGCTCCTGGTCATGCCAAGGTTTATCCCCCTTGAAAAGAAGACCCCATCAGACCTGCTGGCTTGATGCTTGGCATTTGGGATTAGATTGGCAGAAGTCACTTGTTTGTTTGTTGTTTTGGGAGTGAGGAGGGAGAAGGGAAACATCAGGGTAATTTAATATTTCATGTCATTCTGTCAGACTTCTTGCTGGGTCATGTCTGCCATGCCCCAATCTTCCCAGTCTCCATGGAGATCAGATGTACTGCAGCTTTTGAAAAGAGCTGGCATCAAATCCAGTCCTAACTGATAGGATGAAAGGATCTTTATGATGGGCTAGTCGAGTCTTTAGCTTGATGTAGGGAAGGGTACTGCTTGTATCATGACCAGATGTGGCCTTGTCTAACCTTCCTGACCTGTAAAAGTTCAACCAGCAGATTTTGAACTTTGCAAGTGATCTGTCTTGCAAGCTGCCCAATTTACATCATCAAATTTCTTCTAATTAGCATATTCCGGAACATGCTTTCTCTAACAGTTTAATGGTTGCTAAGCCCAAGTTTCTCTCAAATCGGGCTATCAGTTGATTAGTCAGTTTTAACAAACCAACACAGTTCATTGGTCTGATAACTGCAAATTTTATTAAATTTCAATTGTGACGCTGTGTATTTTAGCTTTTAATGTAAAGGTTACACTGTTGAATTCCTTCTCACCAAAACCTTTCCTCACAAGCAGAAAGAAACAATTTCTAATGGGGAACCGGTCAAGAGTTTGGACAGTTTAGGGGTTACAGGTACTTCCCATGTATAGTGCTAAGCCATCTTGGGTGTACCCGATAGGGACTCATATTTACACAACAGCATTAGAGAAATCTCCAAGCCTGTTTGTGAAGAAGACACAGACTAGGATGCTTTGGTGGAGATTGTTTATTGCTTGTCACAGAGCTTACTTCTCTCCAAACACCACCACCTAGTGCTGGCTGGCTCTTATATAGACACACGTCAATACAATGAACTAATTAACACCCAACACCAATGTTCACCCTATTATCTTGAACTACCAGGTATTTATCATCCATTAACAGAACTTCAGGCCCTAACAGATTCCCCCTGTTTTCTTTAAATTAAATACATATGAAAAAGAAATTAAAAAAAACAAATGATACATTTTTTTTTACATTACTTATCATTAACTTTCTACAGCACCAGCCATTAACATGCTTTATATTCCCCCCTTTAAAAAAAAAACTTGTTTAAAGAAAAAGCGATCTTATCGTTAAAAAAAAAAGTCCACGTTTTCCTAACTTAACACAAGACGGCCCTCTTCGAGGACATCCAACAATTTTTTCGAACAAGCACCTCTTAGTAAAACAATCTGACAACTGATGGCTTGCGTCAACTCATTTTATTTTGGAAATTACTTTTCTTTCCAACGTTTCTTTTATACTTGCGAGATCAATCCTCAATCTCTTTTCTGTGACGCTTTTTGTCAAATGGACATTGTCCCAGAGAGAATGGTTATCGATAGGAAAACCCTTCTCCAATTGCCCCTTATATACTCGATAAATATATACCCATATCTATCGCTTCTATCAGTGCAAGTGTCTCGGCAGCTAAGATGTTTTTAACTATCCTCTTTATTTTTTTGATTCCCAGGCTAACGGACAACATTTATCATTTCTTCCCACCAAAAATATAATGAACCCTGTTGCACTTGAATAACCATCGGGAAGATTAGTGTGTGAGGCGTCGCTAAAGATGACTAATTTCATTTCTTCTTCATTGGGTCACCCAATGCTGGAAACTCGAGTGTACATTTATCAAAACTCAATCTCTTCAATGTCTTATTTGCTTTCAGCACTTCAACAGTAGCATGTTTCGGTATGATGCTCAATTCTAATACATCATAGCAAGCATCCGGCCTAGTTTGTGCGCACTACCCAGTTCAACTGCCCGATTAAGCTCCGTAACTGGTCTACGTCTTCCTTGGTCACAGAGTCTTCCTTTTGTGAGGATCTGGCCCGATTTATTGAGATTCTATTAACATTCTCTAGGTTACTCCCCAACTTAGTCTGCCTAATATTCAACCCTATATATTTAAAAGCTCCAGAAGCCCGACTTCCAATTTTAAATTCCTGCAGAACTTTATCTACCACCAATTTCTCAAATGCCTCAGATGCTCCCCATTGAAAATCATCCACGTGCGTCAAGAAAATGCTAGTTTTTCTTTATAGTACTAATAAAACATTGCCAGATCCACCTTCAGTTGAATACAACCAGCTTTTAGTAGGACGGACCTAACTGAAAAATACCATACCCTGGATGCATCATTTAGCCCATAAACACACTTGTTTAGCTTCCATAATTTCCCTTCTATATGTCCAGCTTCTTTTGGTGGTTTTAAAAATACTTCCCTTTGAAATTTCTCCCCTTGCAAAATGCTGCTTAGATGTCAATGGACTTACATTCCCACGAGTGTGTCACTAAAAGGGCTAGGAAAGTCCTCAAACTTGTTTTCCCTGCTGTTGGGGAGTCTACTCTAACTTCCTGGTCACCTAGTCGTTACTCAAATCCCCGAGCTACAAGTCTGGCCTTCACCTTATATGTACCATCGGGAAGTACTTTCTCTGTACAAATCCATTTATGGGACAATGCTGGTTGTCCTCTATTGGGCACCTCTGTGTATACACCAAACTGTCAACTCTTTTTGCTTAGCATCCTTTATCAATTTACCATCGAACTTGTTAGTAACCACTGGAACTTCTCTATCGTAAGGGCTCCTACTTCTTGTGGTGCCCCTCGCCTGCTCTCTGGCCCTTGCTCTTGTGAAACCACATCCCCGACTAGAGTTCCTATCCCTTTCTGGACTACTACTACTTGACCTGTCCCTCCAACCAGACTTCCTTTCACAAGTTTGTGACCTTTTCCTTGGACTATGATCATCTTCAGGCCCACTGTCTGGACTTACACCACGTTTTCTGACCTTCCATATTTTCACTTCCATTTGCCCATCTATAGGTCTGATATCCTGTCCCTTGTCTTGCACATTCAGCCAATGTTTGTGTTTCCCTCTGGCCTTTCCTGCCCTTCCCATAATGGTGGCTTCCCTCCATTCACTAGTGCCTTCTGGCATATATGTCACTCTCGTCCTAACTTTCGGTAGTTGACTTTTGGGATAAATGGCCTGATCTGGATCTTCACTATCACTTGGTTCACTCTCAGTCAGCCCATCATCTGCCACAATCTGTTGCTCACAAAGAGCTGACATATGTGCAAGCGAAGTACATGGTGCATCATCAGTGTCCATCATTTGTTCAGATTCTGTCAATGTATAATCAGTGCCAATAAGCCACGAGGAATGTACCCTAACTGTTTGGTTGCCATGTTGCAAAATCACCGTTTTGCCATCAGTGCCTATAACTTTTCCTGGGCCTCTCCATTCTTTCTGCCCTTCTCTTTTGTAATACACCGTATCGCCGGTATCAAAATTCTTTTCTGATGGTCTGATTCGATACCTCAAAGCTCTCCTAATTTTTTTCTGAAACCTCCACCTTAATAAATGCTCTTCTCCCTGCATGCATGGCATTTAAATGTTCCGCAAAAATTGAACTAATTGTAATCCCCTCTAAAGCCGGGGAATGATCCCACATTACCAAAGGTATTTTTGGATTCCTGCCATAAACTAATTGATGGGGGCTGTAGCCCCCAACCATTTGAAGCATGTTTTTCGCATGTACTGCCCACGCCAGAACAGTCGTCAATTTACAATTTGGCTAGTCTGTCTAAAATTTTTCGGAGTGTTTCGTCAATCACAGCACAATTTCTCTCACAAATCCCATTACTAAAAGGACTTTCTACTGCCGTGTGCATTGCTACAATATTCATATTTTCACACATACTCCTGAACTCATCATTGGCAAATTCTCCTCCATTGTCAGTTAGAAACCTAGCTGGTGCTCCCAGTCCTGTTCCTATCCACCTTTCCATTATCTTGTCCACTATTACTGTTTTGACTTTACTATAGAATACCGTCGACTGAACCTAGTCACGACGTCTATAACGTGTAGAAGAAAAATGTTTTTTTTCTTTAGCCCATACCTTCAAGTCCATCGCTATGGTTTCATTAAAGTCCCTTGCCAATGGGATACTCACTGTGGGTTGCGACGGCATCCTCCTGTATTTTTTTTTAAACAGATATCACATTTTTCACTGATATCTTTGATAAGTTTAGTGCCATCATCATCTATTACCCCTGCATCTTTTAACAGAATCTTCAACCTATGACAAGATGGATGTGCAAATTGTCGATGTAGTTTTGAAATAATTTGCCTTTTCTCCTTTAAATCCCTACCCCTGGAAGCCATTAATATTTCTTTAACATCCTGCTTGGAGACGTTGAGTCTCGCTAAAGGAATACAATAATGTCCCGACTGTGTAAACCGCAAAGCTACAGATTTCCCAAAGACAATCACCTTATCATGTTCCATATCCAATTTCATCCCAGCCTTTTTCATAGACGGTTTACTTAACAGCAAATATCACTGGATACTACATCCGTATTAATAAAATGGTTTACCTGCTATTTTTCACGGAATTACCACTCTTTTTTTAGTGATTTCAACGTATTGTCATCCCCAAACCTGAAACGGAAAGAACTGTCGTATGTATGATTACCAGACTGAAGCTTCTCGTGACCAATACAATTCCTCCTGATTGATTATTAGTGTCATCCTCGCCTTCCAAACCTTCCACGTCATGTGTCATCTCAAAAACCCTGTTATTCCTTTTTGGACAAGGCAACGCATAGTGATACTTGAGTCACATCAGAAACACCTGTTGACCACCCCTTGGTTACTCCTGGGGTTCATCCTTCTGCCATAATTGCCCAAGGCCTGCCGTCTGTTACAGCTGCCGAAAGGGTCTCTATCCTCATTCTTTTTGTGTGATTCTCCTGTCGTACTGACGCTTGGGCCCCATACTTGAACAGCCTCGAAATGCTGCTAGCATTGTATCCTTCACCTTCAGTGTCACCGCTAAAGAGCCCGTCTGCACCATGAAAGCGGCCGGAAAGGAACGTTTTCCCAAAAATTTTTAGGCCGTCAGACATCTGATCAGACAGCCTATCCTTTTTATTTTATCCATATATTTCAAGAGTTTGTCCAAACCTTCCTCTTTGTCCAAGCGATGAGCCTCTAGCTCCGAGAACACTTTGCCCCGATCTTGCTTCTAGCAGGAAGTGAAAGTGCAAGGGCTATTCCTTGCTTCCTTTTTGGTAAAGACGTAACCCGTGTCCAGATATCCGTTTCATTTATCCATTGACCATTAGGTTTGGCTTCACAAAACAGAGGTGGAAAATCATAAACCGACACCTTACACTTAGTTTCAGTCATCTTTCTTCAAATAAAAATGTCAAATACAGCTTTCTCAAAAAAAAACTCCAATTCCAATCTCCTGTCTGAAAACAAATCTAAGTTTCCAATCTTGACTTCCAGGCAACCATTCTCTGCTACCAATGTTTATGAAGAAGATACTGAGACCAGGATGCTTTGGTGGAGATTGTTTATTGCTTGTTAGAGCTTACTTCTGCTCTCCAAACAACACCACCAGCCAGTGCTGGCTGGCTTTTCTTTATATATAAACACTTGAATACAGTGAACTAATTAACACCCAACACCTGTTCCCCCTATTATCTTGAACTACCAGGTATTTATCATCCATAAACAGAACTTCAGACCCGAACAAACAGCACACCCTATTTCTACAATGTCCCAAAGTGCACAATAGTTTGCTTTGAGATTCACTGTTGCTATGTAGGCAAACAGGGCAGCCATTTTGAGCACAGCAAGGTCCCACAAACAGCATTGAGACGAGTGAGCAGTTCATTTGTTTCTGGTGGGAGTTGGCTGAGAGACAAATATTAGCCAGGACGACGACAACTCCTTTGTTGGATGCAGCCATGGGATCTTGATGAACATCAGCTTGCTTTACATAAGAATGTAGCAAATAGGTGCAGGAGTAGGCCATCTGGCTCCTCAACCTGCTGCGCCATTCAGTAAGATCGTGGCAAACCTTCAACCTCAACTCTACTTTTCCACCTGATCCCCATATCCCTTGATTTTCTTAGTGTCCAAAAATCTTATCGATCTCTCTTAAATATACTTAATGACTGAGCATCCACAGCTCTCTCAGCAAAGAATTCCAAAGATTCACAATCCGCTGAGTGAAGAAATTGCTCCCCATCTCAGTCCTAAATGGCTGACCCCTTATCTTGAGACTATGACTGTTAGTTATTTGATTAGATTAGAGATACAGCACTGAAACAGGCCCTTCGGCCCACCGAGTCTGTGCCGAACATCAACCACCCATTTATACTAATCCTACACTAATTCCATATTCCTACCAAACATCCCCACATGTCCCTATATTTCCCTACCACCTACCTATACTAGTGACAATTTATAATGGCCAATTTACCTATCAACCTGCAAGTCTTTTGGCTTGTGGGAGGAAACCGGAGCACCCGGAGAAAACCCACGCAGACACAGGGAGAACTTGCAAACTCCACACAGGCAGTACCCTGAATTGAACCCGGGTCCCTGGAGCTGTGAGGCTGCGGTGCTAACCACTGCGCCACTGTGCCGCCCCTAATAGACTCTCCAGCCATGGGAAACAGCCTCTCACGACCTACCCTGTCAAGCCTGCTAGTCTCTGAAGAAGTGGCAACTCTCAAAGTCGCATAGAATGTACAGCACATAAACAGGCCATTCAGTTCAACAGGCCCGTGTTGGTGTTTATACTCCACATGAGCCTCCTCCAAACCTTCTTTATCTACCCTTATCAACATATCTTTATATATGTCAACATCCCAACAATGTAGCCACCCCTCAGTGCTCCATCAAAGTCTCAGCCTTTGTGTTCTGCAGTTGGCGAGAGTGAACCGTATTGACTAAACTCGGGTGTGTTTCGAGTCCATGCAGCGTTAGCTGGTCTGAGTGGAAATGCTGCCATTGGCCTGAGCAGCTGTGGGATAGAGAAAAGGGAGGTGAATAAGCCAGGGCTCAGGCTGCTGGTCATTGCACGGTAACTCCCACCTAAAAGGGAATGTGTGTGGACAGTAGATGAAAGTAGGATCGGGCTTCCCTGCAGTCCCGATGGCCGGATTGTCCATTGGCACTCCCTGGTGAGGCGAGCCCGTGAGGAATTGTTTTCCATCCTTTCTTGGAATGTAGGTGTCGCTGGGAAGGCCAGTGTTTATTACCCTTGAGAAGGTGGTGGTGAGCCGCTTTCTTGATCCGCTGCAGTCCTTGGGGTGTAGGTACATCCACAGTGCTGTTAGAGAGGGAGTTCCAGGATTTTGACCCAATGACAGTGAAGGAACGGCGATATAGATCCAAGTCAGGATGCTTTGTGGCTTGGAGGGGAACTTGCAGGTGGTGGTGTTCCCATGCATCTGCTGCCCTTGTCCTTCTAGATGGTAGAGGTTGTAGGTTTGGAAGGTGCTGTCAGAAAAGCCTTGGTGATTTGCTGCAGTGCGTCTTGTATGTGGTACACACTGCTGCCACTGTGCGTCAGTGGTGAAGGGAGTGAATATTGAAGGTGGTGGATGGGTGCCAATCAAGTGGACTGCTTTGTCCTAGAAACCTAGAAAATAGGAGCAGGGATAGGCCATTTGGCCCTTCGAGCCTGCGCCGCCATTCATTATGATCATGGCTGATCATCCAACTCAGTAACCTGTTCCCGCTTTCGCCCCGTACCCTTTGATCCCTTTAGACCCAAGAGCTATATCTAACTCCTTCTTGAAAACATACAATGTTTTGGCCTCAACTACTTTCTGTGGCGGTGAATTCCACAGGCTCACCACTCTGTGGGTGAAGGAATTTCTCCTCATCTCAGTCCTGAAAGGTTTACCCCGTATCCTTAGACTATGACCCCTGGTTCTGGACTTCCACACCATCGGGAACATCCTTCCTGCATCTACCCTGTCAAGTTCTGTTAGAATTTTATATGTTTCTATGAGATCCCCTCTCACTCTTCTGAACTCCAGCGAATATAATCCTAACCGACTCATTCTCTCCTCATACGTCAGTCCCGTCATCCCAGGAATCAAGTCTGGTAAACCTTCGCTGCACTCCCTCTATAGCAAGAATATCCTTCCTCAGATAAGGAGACCAAAACTGCACACAATATTCCAGGTGTGGCTTCACCAAGGTCCTGTATAATTGCAGCAAGACATCCCTGCTCCTGTACTCGAATCCTCTCTCTATGAAGGCCAGCATACCATTTGCCTTTTTTACCGCCTGTTGCACCTGCATGCTTACCTTCAGCTGGTGTACAAGAACATCCAGGTCTCATTGCATATTCCCCTCTCTCAGTTTATGGCCATTCAGATAATAATCTGCCGCCTTGTTTTTGCTACCAACGTGGATAACCTCACATTTATCCACATTATACTGCATCTGCCATGCATTAGCCCACTCATTCAACTTGTCCAAATCACCCTGAAGCCTCCTCACAACTCACCCTCCCACCCAGTTTTGTGTCATCTGCACATTTGGAGACATTACATTTAGTTCCCTCATCATGTGAAATGATTCATTTTGGAAGGTCGAATTTGAATGCAGAATACAGGCTTAAAGACAGGATTCTTGGTAGTGTGGAGGAACAGAGGGATCTTGGGGTCCATGTCCATAGATCGCTCAAAGTTGCCACCCAAGTTGATAGGGTTGTTAAGAAGGCGTATGGTGTGTTGGCTTTCATTAACAGGGGGATTGAGTTTAAGAGCCACGAGGTTATGCTGCAGCTCTATAAAGCCTTGGTTCGACCACACTTGGAATATTGTGTTCAGTTCTGGTCGCCTCATTATAGGAAGAATGTGGAAGCTCTAGAGAGGGTGCAAATGAGATTCACCAGGATGCTGCCTGGACTGGAGGGCATGTCCTACGAAGAAAGATTGAGGGAGCTAGGGCTTTTCTCATTGGAGCGAAGAAGGATGAGAGGTGACTTGATAGAGGGGTACAAGATGATGAGAGGCATAGATAGAGTGGATAGCCTGAGACTTTTTCCCAGGGTGGAAAGGGCTATCACCAGGGGGCATAATTTTATGGTGATTGGAGGAAGGTTTCGGGGAGATGTCAGGTAGGTTCTTTGCACAGAGAGGGTGGGTGCGTGGAATGCGCTGCCAGCGGTGGTAGTAGAAGCAGATACATTAGGGGCATTTAAGCGACTCTTGGATAGGTACATGGATGATAGTAGAATGAAGGGTAGGTAGTTAGTTTGATCTTAGAGTAGGTTAAAGGTTCGGCACAACATCGTGGGCCGAAGGGCCTGTACTGTGCTGTACTGTTCTATGTTCTAAATCATTAATATATATTGTGAATAGCTGGGGTCCCAGCACCAATCCCTGCGGTACCCCACCAGTCACTGCCTGCCATTCGGAAAAAGACCCATTTATCCCTACTCTTTGTTTCCTGTCTGCCAACCAATTTTCTATCCATCGTAATACACTACCCCCAATCCCACGTGCTTTAATTTTACATGCTAATCTCTTATGTGGGACTTTGTCGAAAGCCTTCTGAAAGTCCAAATAAACCACATACACTGGGTCCCCCTCATCAACTCTACTAGTTACATCCTCGAAGAATTCTAGTAGATTTGTCAAGCATGATTTCCCTTTCGTAAATCCATGCTGACTCTGCCTAATTCTACCACTGTTCTCCAAGTGCTCTGCTATAAAATCTTTGAGAATGGACTAGAATTTTCTCCACTACCGACGTCAGGCTGACTGGTCTATAATTCCCTGCTTTCTCTCTACCTCCCTTTTTAAATAGTGAGGTTACATTAGCTACCCTCCAATCTGTAGGAATTGTTCCAGAGTCTATAGAATCTTGGAAGATGACCACCAATGCACCCACTATTTCTAGGGCCACTTCCTTAAGTACTCAGGGATGTAGATTATCAGGCCCTGGGGATTTATCAGCCTTCAATCCCATCAATTTCCCCAACACCATTACTCTACTAATACTGATTTCTTTCAGTTCCTCTCTCTCACTAAACCCTGTGTTCCCCAACATTTCTGGTATAATATTTGTGTCCTCCTTTGTGAAGACAGAGCCAAAGTATGCATTTAGTTGGTCAGCCATTTTTTTATTCCCCATAGTAAATTCCCCTGGATGGTGTTGAGCTTCTCGAGTGTCGTTGGAGCTCCATTCATCCAGAATTGGCAGTTGTGTGATGTATCAGTGCCCATGAAACCCATACCCTAACTCTATTGTGTATCTGCAAGTGAAGAGCGGAGTGGCTAAAAGGATAATGTTCAGGGAAGCAGTCACTCTGAAATATTCTGATTCCTGCTTGTGTCAGACAGCAGGACCTCTGCTTTCTGTTAGATTATTAATGTTCTGGTCCTTTGTTCTTAAACACATTCTCTCTCTCTCTGCAGTTGATTCTGCAAACTCGCAATGTCCCAGACCTGTCTACAGGAGTCAACTGTTCCTTTGAGAATTTCACAGAGACCGAGGGTCGGTTAATGGATGGGAGGATCTACTGTAGGTCTCCCTCGGCCAGAGAGATTATTCCTATCACAAGAGGCCAGGGTAAGTCTGCAAGGTTCCACCGTCTTGTGTCTGTGACAAGCCTGGTACACCAAGGGGCCTTGCCTGGTCATCCTTTAGCTGCAGTGACCTTGAGCACGTTTCCCTCTTCAGTTCTCCTCCTGATGGCTCATTTGATTTAAAAACAAAAGACCTGCATTTATATAGCACCTTTGATAACCTCAGGCCGTCCCAAAGTGCTTTAAAGCCAATGAAGAATTTTTAAAGTGTAGTCATTGTTGTAATGAACGAAACTAGGCAGCCAATTTGCACTCAGCAAAATCCCACAAACAGCAATGTGGTAATGACCAGATCATTTTTTTTTTAGTGATGCTGGTTGAGGGGTAAATATTGGCCAGAGCACTGGGGAGAACTCCCCTGCTTTTCTTTGAACATTGCTCTGGAATCTTTCACATCCACTTGAGCACGCAGATGGGCCACGGTTTAAAATCTCATCTGAAAGACAGCATCTCTGACAGTGCAGCTTTCTGTCTGTACTGCACTGTAGTATCAGCCTAATTCTTTTATGTTCTGAAGTTTCTGGAATGGGAATTGAACCCACAGTCTTCTGAGTGAGGTGAGCTGACACTGCTCATAAATGCTGGACTTTCCAGCAACACCCTCATGCTGAGAATGAAAAAATAAAAGGAAAAACTGAGCTGCTTTCCTGGACCACTTGTTTGGGCGTTTAGTACCTTGCAGTGTACAGTGGACTGTGTGTCCATAAGATGTTTATGGGGAAAATATGGACACATAAAATTTGGGTCTTGGTTTGGAAGTCTTGACTCATGGACTTAATGAGATGCCAAAGTAGGATATCCTTGGATTTGTTAGAGCTACAATTTCTGCACAGTTTTGAGTGTGAAGGGCTTAACTTTATATCTTGGTTAAGGTGGTTTACAATCTGCCAGTTTTTTGAGGAGCCTTGGGAGTTACATAAATGAATGTTATAGTCTGCAAAGGGCCAGAGTAGAATATTTACACAGAAATAATTTTTTTTAAAAATTGTTACAAGCTTCAGTACAGATGTGTCCCAGATGTTTCCTTGGCTTATTCCTCCACTTCTGTTCATATGCTCCAGGAGAGGGGGGATGGGCCATTGAGAGATTGAGATTTGACTTCACAGATCATTCTTGCAGATGTCTTTAGTAAAGGGGGAGTAAAGTAAATGAATATCCCTTGCTATTACTTGGTGTGTGGCTTTTCTTGCCAATGAGTTTGAGAGCCATACAATAAAGCAATGTGGTCAGTGTTTCCAGCAGTAACACTACGCGACAGGTACTTAGGGAAGAGAAGGGGGAAGCAAGTCATTAAACCAATGTTTGAGGGCATTTTTAGATTCTGTGCATCAAACTGGTGAAGAACATACAAACATATGAATTAGGCGCAGGAGTAGACCACTCGCCCCTTGAGCCTGCTCCGCCATTCAGTAAGTTCATGGCTGAACTAATTACTCCACATTTTCACCTACCCCCGATAACCTTTCACCCCCTTGCTTATCAAGAATCTATCTACCTCTGACTTAAAAATATTCAAAGACTCTGCTTCCACTGCCTTTTGAGGAAGAGAATTCCAAAGACTCACGACTTTCAGAGAAAAGATTTCTCCTCATCTCTGTCTCAAATGGGCGACCCCTTATTTTTAAACAGTGACCTCTAGTTCTAGATTCTCCCACAAGGGGAAACATCCTTTCCACATCCACCCTGTCAAGACCCCTCAGGAACTTATATGTTTCAATCAAGTTGCCCCTTACTCATCTAAATTCCACTGGATACAAGCCTTGCCTGTCCAATCTTTCCTCATAAGACAGTGCACCCATTCCAGGTATTAGTCTAGTAAACCTTCTCTGTACTGCCTCCAATGCATTTACATCCTTCCTTAAATAAGGAGACCAGTACTGTACACAGTACTCCAGATGTGATATCACCAACGCCCTGTATAGCTGAAGTATAACCTCCCTACTTTCGTATTCAATTCCCCTCGCGATAAACGATAACATTCTATTAGCTTTCCTAATTACGTGCTGTACCTGCATACAAACCTTTTGCGATGCATGCACTAGGACATCCAGATCTCTCTGCGTCTCAGAGCTCTGCAATCTCTCACCATTTAGAGAATATGCTTCTTTTTTATTCTTCCTGCCAAAGTGGACAATTTTTCACTTTCCCACATTATACTCCATTTGCCAGATCTTTGCCCACTCACTTAACCTATCTATATCTCTTTGTATCCTCCTTATGTCCTATTCAGAGGTTCTACTGGAAGATTATGCTCCTTAAGATTTAAGCTGCATATAGTGAAATCACGAGTGCCAGCGACAATGGGGATGATTGGGGATGGGGTAATTTCTACCCCCCAAATTCATGCCTGGAGACTGTATTGCTGCAAATTTCTTTTTATTCGTTTGTGGGATGTAGGCATCACTGGCTAGGCCAGCATTTATTGGTCATCCTTAATTGCCCTTGAGAAGGTGGTGGTGAGCTGCCTTCTTGAGCCACTGGAGTCCCAGTGCTGTTAGGAAGGGAGTTCCAGGATTTTGACCCAGCGACAGTGAAGGAATGGCAATATAGTTCCAAGTCAGGATGGTGTATAGCTTGGAGGGGAACTTGCAGGTGGTGGTGTTCCCATGCAACTGCTGCTCTTGTCCTTCTAGGTGGTAGAGTTTGTGGGTTTGGAAGGTGCTGTCGTAGGAGCCTTGGTGAGTTGCTGCAGTGCATCTTGTAGATGGTACACTTTGCTGCAACTGTGCACTGGTGGTGGAGGGAGTGAATGTGCTGGATCGGGTGCCTGTCAAGTGGGCTGCTTTGTCCTGGATGGTGTCAAGCTTTTTGACTATTGTTGGAGCTGCACTAATGCTGGCAAGTGGAGAGTATTCCATCACACTGTTGACTTGTAGATGGTGGACAGACACTGGGGAGCCGGGAGATGAGTTACTTGCTGCAGGATTCCTAGCCTCAGGCAAATCAAATTAATCGCAATACCGTAGAGGAGGAATTCCTGGAGTGTATATGGGATGGTTTTCTGGACCAATACGTTGAGGAACCAACTAGAGAACAGGCCATCCTAGACTGGGTATTGTGTAATGAGAGATAAATAATTGACAATCTAGTGGTGCGAGACCCCTTGGGGACGAGCGACCATAATATGATAGAATTCTTCATCAAGGTGAAGAGTGACGTGGTTGATTCTGAGACAAGGGTCCTGAATCTTAGTAAAGGAAACTATGAAGGTATGAAGTGCGAGTTGGCCATGACGGATTGGGAAACTTTACTTAAAGGGATGACGGTGGATAGGCAATGGCAAACATTTAAAGAGCGCACGGATGAACTGCAACAATTGTTTATCCCTGTCTGGCGCAAAAACAAAACTGGAAAGGTAGCCGAACAATGGCTGACAAGGGAAATTAGAGATAGCATTAGATACAAGGAAGAGGCATATAAATACACCAGAAAAAACTACAGACCTGAGGATTGGGAGCAGTTTAGAATTCAGCAAAGGAGGACCAAGGGATTGATTAAGAAGGGGAAAACAGAGTACGAGAGCAAGCTTACGTGGGACATACAAACAGACTGTAAAAGTTTCTGTAGGTATGTGAAGAGAAAAAGATTGGTGTAGGTCCCTTATAGTCAGAAACGGGAATTTATTATGGGGAATAAAGAAATGGCTGACCAACTAAATGCATACTTTGGTTCTGTCTTCACAAAGCAGGACACAAATATCATACCAGAAATGTTGGGGAACACAGGGCTTAGTGAGAGAGAGGAACTGAAAGAAATCAGTATTAGTAGAGAAATGGTTTTGGGGAAATTGATGGGATTGAAGGCCGATAAATTCCCAGGGCCTGATGGTATGCATCCCGGAGTACTTAAGGAAGTGGCCCTAGAAATAGTGGATGCATTGGTGGTCATCTTCCAAGATTTTTTAGACTCTGGAACAATTCCTACAGATTGGAGGGTAGCTAATGTAACCTCACTATTTAAAAAGGGAGGTAGAGAGAAAGCAGGGAATTATAGACCAGTCAGCCTGACGTCGGTAGTGGAGAAAATTCTAGAGTCCATTCTCAAAGATTTTATAGCAGAGCACTTGGAGAACAGTGGTAGAATTGGACAGAGTCAGCATGGATTTACGAAAGGGAAATCATGCTTGACAAATCTACTAGAATTCTTCGAGGATGTAACTAGTAGAGTTGATGAGGGGGACCCAGTGTATGTTGCTTATTTGGACTTTCAGAAGGCTTTCGACAAAGTCCCACGTAAGAGATTAGCATGTAAAATTAAAGCGCATGGGATCAGGGGTACTGTATTGCGATGGATAGAAAATTGGTTGGCAGACAGGAAACAAAGAGTAGGGATAAATGGGTCTTCTTCTGAATGGCAGGCAGTGACTAGTGGGGTACCGCAGGGATCAGTGCTGGGACCCCAGCTATTCACAATATATATTAATGATTTAGATGAGGGAATTAAATGTAATATCTCCAAATTTGCAGATGACACAAAACTGGGTGGGAGGGTGAGTTATGAGGAGGATGCAGAGAGGCTTCAGAGTGATTTGGATAAGTTGAGTGAGTGGGCTAATGCATGGCAGATGCAGTATAATGTGGATAAATGTGAGGTTATCCACTTTGGTAGCAAAAGCAGGGAGGCAGATTATTATCTGAATGGCTATAAGCTGAGAGAGGGGGAATATGCAGCGAGACCTGGGTGTTCTCGTACACCAGTTGCTGAAGGTAAGCATGCAGGTGCAACAGGCGGTTAAAAAGTCAAATGGTGTGTTGGCCTTCATAGCGAGAGGATTTGAGTACAGAAGCAGGGATGTCTTGCTCCAATTATACAGGACCTTGGTGAGGCCACACCTGGAATATTGTATGCAGTTTTGGTCTCCTTATCTGAGGAAGGATGTTCTTGCTATAGAGGGAGTGCAGCGAAGGTTTACCAGACTGATTCTTGGGATGATGGGACTGACGTATGAGGAGAGATTGAGTCGGTTAGGATTATATTCACTGGAGTTCAGAAGAGTGGGAGGGGATCTTATAGAAACCTATAAAATTCTAACCGGACTTGACAGGGTAGATGCAGGAAGGATGTTCCCGATGGTGGGGGAGTCCAGAACCAGGGGTCATAGTCCAAGGATACGGGGTAAACCTTTCAGGACTGAGATGAGGAGAAATTTCTTCACCCAGAGAGTGGTGAGCCTGTGAAATTCGCTACCACAGAAAGCAGTTGAGACCAAAACATTGTATGTTTTCAAGAAGGAGTTAGATATAGCTCTTGGGTCTAAAGGGATCAAAGGGTATGGGGCGAAAGTGGAAACAGGTTACTGAGTTGGATGATCAGCCATGATCATAATGAATGGTGGACCAGGCTCGAAGGGCCGAATGGCCTACTCCTGCTCCTATTTTCTATGTTTCTATGTTAGCCTTTGACCTGCTCGTAGCCACAGCATTTATGAGGCTGCCGCAGTTCAGTTTCTAGTCAATGGTAACCCACCAGGATGTGGATAGTGGGAGATTCAATGATGGTAATGCCATTGAACATCAAGGGCAAATGGTTAGATTCTCTCTTGTTTCAGATGGTCATTGCCTGGCACTTGTGCAATGAGAATGTTAATTGCCATTTATCAGCCCAAGCCTGGATATTATCCAGGTCTTGCTGCATCTGGACATGGGCTGCTTCAGTATCTGCAGAGTTGCGAATCGTGCTGAACATTGTGCAATCATCGAAAATCTCCACTTCTGACTTTATGATGGAGGGAAGGTCATTGATGAAGCGGTTGAAGATGATTGGGCCTAGGACACTACCCTGAATAACTCCTACAGTGATGTCCTCGGACTGAGATGATTGACCTCCACAGATATCTTCCTTTGTGCTAGGTATGTCTCCAATCAGTGGAGAATTATGCCCCTGATTCCCATTGACTTCAGTTTGGCCAGGGCTCCTTGATGCCATACTCAGTCAAATACTACCTTGATATCAAGGGCAGTCACTCTCACCTCACCTCTGCAGTTCATGTCTTTTATCCATGTTTGGACAAAAGCTGCAATGAAGTCAGGAGCTGAGTGGCCCTGGTGGAACCCAAACTGAGCGTCAGTAAGCAGGTTGTTGCTGAGCATGCGCAGCTTGATAGCACTGTTGATGACCCTTTCCATCACTTTGCTGATGATTGAGAGTAGACTGATTAGGCGGAATTTGCATGGGTTGGACTTGTCCTGCTTTTTGTGCACAGGACATACCTGGGCAATTTTCCACATTGCCAGGTAGATGCCAGTGTTGTAGCTGTACTGGAACAGCTTGGCTCGGGACACGGCTAGTTCTGGAGCACAAGTCCTCAGTACTTTTGCCAGAATGTTGTCAGGGCCCATAGCCTTTGCAGTGTCCAGTGCCTTCAGCCATTTCTTGATCACACGTGGAGTGAATCGGATTGGCTGAAGACTGGCATCTGTGATGCTGGGGACCTCGGGAGGAGGCCGAGATGGATCATCCAGTCGGCACTTCTGGCCAAAGATGGAAGCAAATGCTTCAGCCTTGTCTTTGCACTGATGTGCTGGGTTCCTTCATTGAGGATGGGGATATTTGTGGAGCCTCCTCTTCCTCCTGTCAATTGTTTAATTATCCACCACCATTCATGACTGTGGCAGGACTGCAGAGCTTCGATCTGATCCATTGGTTGTGGGAACGCTTAGCCTTGTCTATTACACACTGCTTGGCATGCATGTAGTCCTGGGTTGTAGCTTCACCAGGTTGACACCTAATTTTTCTTTTAGGTATGCCTGGTGCTGCTCCTGGCATGCCCTGCTGCACGCTTCATTGATCCAGGGTTGGTCCAACAGCTTGATGGTAATGGTAGTGTGGGGGATATGCCGGACCTTGAGATTACAGATTGTGGTTGAGTACAATTCTGCTGATGGCCCACAGCACCTCATGACTGCCCAGTTTTGAGTTGCTAGATCTGTTTAAAATCTATCCCACAGCACACGATGATGGGTATGGGACTTCGTCTCCACAAGGACTGTGTGGTGGTCATTCCTACCAATACGGTCATGGACAGATGCATCTGTGATAGGTAGATTGGTGAGGTCAAGCAGGTTTTTCCCTCTTTTTGGTTCCCTCACCATCTGCCACCCACCCAGTCTAGCAGCAATATCCTTTTGGGACTTGGCCATTAATGGTGCTACTGAGCACTCTTGGTGATGGATGTTGAAGTCCCAGAGCCTGTTCTGTACCCTTGCTACCCTCAATGCGTCTTTCAATTAGTGGCCAAGGTGAAGAAGTACTGATTCATCAGCTGAGGGGCGGATGGGGAGTGGGGAGTGATAGGTGGCAATCAGCAGGAGTGTACCTTGCCCATGTTTGACCTGATGCCATGAGACTTCACAGGCTCTGGAGTCAATGTTGAGGACTCCCAGGGCAACTTCCTCTCCACTGTATGCCATTGTGCTGCCACCTCTGCTGGGTCTGTCCTACCAGTGGGACAGGACATACCCAGGCATGGTGATGTCTGGGACATTGTCTGCAAGTTATGATTCTGTGAATATGACTGTGT
Organism: Heterodontus francisci; assembly: GCF_036365525.1. Classification (NCBI taxonomy): domain Eukaryota; kingdom Metazoa; phylum Chordata; class Chondrichthyes; order Heterodontiformes; family Heterodontidae; genus Heterodontus; species Heterodontus francisci. The sequence continues at coordinate 85,000,428 of NC_090389.1, read as the reverse complement.
CAGGCTGTTGCTTGAGTAGTCTGTGAGACAGCTCTCCTAACTTTGGCACAAGCCCCCAGATGTGAGTCAGGAGGACTTTGCAGGGCTTGCCATAGTCGTTTCTGGTGCTTAGGTCAATGCCTGGTGGTCTTCGGCTGGTGTGGTTTGATAGTTCATTTCAGAGTCAACCGTGGGGTCTGGAGTCGCATGCAGGCCAGACCGGGTAAAGATGGCAGATGGGACCAGATGCGTTTTTACAACTGTGGTTTCATAACCACTAAATTATTAATTGAATTCAAATTCCACCATCTGCCATGGTGGGATTCGAACCCATGTCCCTAGAGCATTAGCCTGGGGCTTTCTGTTTCTAGTCTAGCGACATTACAGCTACACCACCGCCTCCCCTTGGGATGACTGGAGTTGATCTTCCACATGTAATTTGTATTTTGTAGCTTTCCTGCATTTTATTGGAGAAATCATCCTGCTTTTATTGGGAGACTTTGTTGTAACTTCGATCCTGAGTTTCTTTGCTGCAGTGCTGGAGATTCTGTTAAAATGGACTCTGTTTGCTGACTCCGTCGACTCTTGTTTGCTGAGTAAATAAACTCTGTTGTGCTTGCGACTGTTAAAATGGATTTTGCTGAGTGGTAGATGGTTTGCTGTAAAATAGACTTTTATTTGCTGGGAGTCCTGTCCTGCATCCAACAGATTAGCTGACACTGTGGTGCCTGTACTCATTCTATGATTTATAAGGTGGTTTTGCTTACAGAAGCCAGAAAACTTTGCTGGAGTACTGAAGGAGTGCCGCACTGTCGGAGGTTCTGTCCTTCAAATGAGACATTAAACTGAGGCTACGTCTGCCTGCTGAGGTCGAAGGAGGGAGTTTCAATGGGAGAGTTAGGGTACGGGGGGATGGGTTTTAGTGGGAGAGTTAGGGTACTGGAGGGATGGGTTTTAATGGGAGAGTTAGGATACTGGAAGGATGGGTTTTAATGGGAGAGTTAGGGTACTGGAGGGATGGGTTTTAATGGGAGAGTTAGGATACTGGAGGGATGGGTTTTAATGGGAGAGTTAGGGTACTGGAGGGATGGGTTTTAATGGGAGAGTTAGGATACTGGAGGGATGGGTTTTAATGGGAGAGTTAGGGTACTGGAGGGATGGGTTTTAATGGGAGAGTTAGGGTACTGGAGGGATGGGTTTCCATTGCTTGAATTGTTTTTAATGTCCTTGACTTTGCCTTATGTCTTTTACTCATCCTTTTGCTGTCTGCTTTGTACAGGCGACAAGCGAGTGCTGAAGTTGTATCTGAAGTCCAAGGAAACGGGCAAGAAATTTGCCAGTACCGACTTTGTGTTTTACAATTGCAGCGTTCATCAATCGTGAGTACTAGCTTTGTTCATTTGGAACATCTTTGTTTTCCTCTTGTCCTGGGCTGATGCTGTGAGGATTCTGGTAGTGCTCTGGTTCCTCATCCTGGTGGTCATTCTTCATGGGTGAACCTAGACTATTACTGTTGAAGAGCTGTGCAAATGATATTTTAAAAAATTCATTCATGGGACGTGAGCGTCGCTGGCAAGGTCAACATTTGTTGCCCATCCTTTATTGCCCTTGAGAAGGTGGTGGTGAGCTTCCTTCGTGAACTGCTGCAGTCCATGTGGTGTAGCTACAGCCACAGTGTTGTTCGGAAGAGAGTCCCAAGATTTTGACCCAGCAACAGTGAAGGAACGGCGATATAGTTCCAAGTCAGGATGGTGTGTGACTTGGAAGGGAGCTTGCAGGTGGTGGAGTTCCAATGCATCTGCTGTCCTTGTCCTTATGGGTGGTAGAGGTCGCGTGTTTGGAAGATGCTGTCGAAGGAGCCTTGGCGAGTTACTGCATCTTGTAGATGGTACACACTGCTGCCACTGTGCGTCAATGGTGGAGGAAATGAATGTTTATGGTGGCAGATGGGGTTCCGATCAAGTGGGCTGCTTTGTCTTGATGGTGTTGAGCTACTTGACAAAAATGACTCTTTAGTATACACTAGTGCATCCTAGGTAGACGTTCATATATACTAGTGCAGAGGGAGTGCTGCACTGTAAGAGGTTTCAGATAAAGATGTTCAGCTGAGGCCTGGTCTGATCTCTCTCAAGTTCCACAGTGCTACGACTTTGAAGAAGAGCAGGGAAGTTTTCCCAATGTCCTGGCCATTGTTTATCTATCAATCAACATTGCTAAAACAAATTATCTGGTCAATTATTTCACTGCTATTTGTGGGACCTTGTAGTGTGCAAATTGGCAACTGCAAAACCCTTTTACGACTTTGACTATAAGGCATTTTGGGACATGCTGAGGATGGGACAGGTGCTACATAAATGCAAGTTCTTTTATCTCCTGGTGTACTGCTGACCTTGAGTTGGAAGGCACAGTCGGGGGGTTGAGTGCAGAGCAGATTTACCAGAACGTTAGGGTTTCAAGGGCTAGAGTATGAGGAGTGATACATAAACTAGCTTGTGTTCCCGGGAATATAGAAGGTTAAAAGGGGTGATTTGTTTGAGGTTTTTCAGATTTTGTTAGGGTATATAAAGAGAATCTATTTCTCCTAGTGGGGAAGTCCAGGACAAGGGGACTTAACATTAAAATCAAAGCCTGGCAGTTGAGGAGAGAAAGGGTGAGGTAAGAATGGAACGCTCCCTCACTAAAAGCAGTCATGCTATCTCACTTCATAATTTTAAATCTGAGATAGATTAGTTTCCTCGTCAAGGGTATAACAGGATACGGGGCCAAGGTGGGTGGATGGAGTTAAGATACAGATCTGCCATCATCTTATTGATTGGCAAAATAGGCTTGAGGGGCTGAATGGCCTACCCTGTGTTGTTTTGTTGGAAATGGTTGATAATGGTGAAGTGTTTATTAGCTCAAGCAGGGAGACAATTGTGCACATTTTTCTTGCATGGAGCACTATCTGAAATGTGTATCTATTAACTGATGTCCCGTAGCTTTCGTCACAGGCAGTCAGGAGCATGGTTGTGATTTTAACATGCTGAAATAGAGCTGTGTTTAACCTGCATGAACATTCCCAGTGGCCAAATAGGGGCCTGCTGACATCTGTTAGGCACCGATTGTTGTGGGGAGGTTTCTGTTGATAAGGCAGCTACTTCTACAACTCTACCTCCTGCCCTGGAGAGGGGCCAAGATATCCGGGTCAGGAAATGCTCTAGCATTTCATAGTGTGTTTGATGCAGCAGATCTCCCATTACATTGTTGAGAGCAGGAGGATGTGCTGCTTTATAACAAGTGAGATGCAAAATAAATCTTGGACGCTTAAGGACACTGCACCGTTATGCAAAACTTTTATTATGGCTATACAATGGAAACCCGTATCGACAGACACCTGCAAAAATAAAACAGACACTTATTGAAAGGTCCAAATAACTTCCATGGTAAAATATGCAAGAGGTACTCTGAAACCAGGAACACACTCAAACTACAGGCAACCTTCAACGCATCAAGCCCTTTTACAACTTAATATACGGGATCCGCAGGTCATCGCAAGGTGGCAGCGGGTTTTGTGAAAGAAATAACTTTTTTGTGGCATGGGGAGTTCTTTACCCAGGATCCAGTGGCAGAGAAACCACTCTGTCTCTGCGATTGAATGCTGGCATGGCGCTGTCCCTGGGGATAGAGCACTTTCTTTGCTGCTATGGATGCTGGGTAAAGAGCTCTCCATTCTTCTGAAAATAGTCACAATGCATACTTTTCTTGCATTACAACAGCAACTACACTATTAGTTATAAAGTGCTTTGGGAGGTCCTAAGGTTGTGAAAGGTGCTATGTAAATGCAAGTCTTTCTATTTCCTTCGTAGAGTGACCATTTTGAAAATAAGGGCATCGACAGTGAAAGGAAGAGCAACTGGTGTTTGTAATTTATTGGTTTAATTGTTCACAATTAGAAGGGAAAATGCCTATGTAAACCTGTCACGCTGCAATTACACTCTCTCCCTACTGGAGGCGCTGCAGTCATAATTAATGAGATGGTGTTGTTACAACGTGACTTGTTTACATCAACAGCTTCTATTATATGTGTGTCTAGGGATTTATGTTAAAAATATAATCCAAGGACAAAATGAAGAATGAACTATGTCTGTCCACCAAGGGTCACTTATTCACCCTGCGTTCTCTGGCCTCAAGTCATCTGAAAGTCTTCACTCCCCATTTATAGTATCTCAGGAGATTAGCTGGGATATTAAAAAAATGAGTGCGTGCAATAAGGGAATGAGAACAGTTAAATACTGAAAGCAGTTGAGCTTGCTCTTTACGATGCATCAAAAGAATCGGTAGAGTTTTATTTGACTGCAGTCAAAGAGGGAGAGCACTAGGTGCTGACAGTGCAAATTCACCTGACATCCTGTCGCAGTGCACTCAGCTTGCATGGTGCGCTTGGAAGTACCATGCAAAAATACCCTGTTATTCCCAAACTGAATGCTTTAAAGATAAAAATGTCTGTTTCTTCAGCTGCAGTGGTTGGAGGTTTGCTGAACCTGAGGTTTACTCAATTGTTGTTGCAAGCAGTGGGGTAACCTGGTGTTATACCCAGTTCATGAGCAGAATGTAGTGGTTTACGTACTTCTGCCTGTGCCTTGCTACTTGTCGATCACATTGGTCCCAAGGGTGTGGTTTATTTCTGCTGATCTTTTGTTTTTGTGTTTTAGGCCTCGCTTGCTCGCTCACTCTCTCACTCACTCTCACTCTCACCTCATTCGCTCACTCACTCACCTCACTCGCTCACTCACTCACCTCACTCACTCATTCACTCTCACCTCGCTTGCTCACTCACTCTCACCTCGTTTGCTCGCTCACTCACTCTCACCTCGCTCACTCACTCACTCACTCACTCTCACCTTGCTCACACTCTCGCACTCACTCTCACCTCGCTCGCTCGCACTCACTCTCACCTCGCTCGCTCGCACTCACTCTCACCTCGCTCGCTCACACTCACTCTCACCTCGCTCGCTCACTCACTCACTCACTCTCACCTCGCTCGCTCACACTCACTCACTCACTCTCACCTTGCTCGCTCACACTCACGCTCTCACCTTGTTCACTGTTTCTTTCTCACATGCCTGCTCTCCCTTTCACCCACCCTCTCAGGCCCCCACACCTGCCCCCTGCTTTCTTGATTGTCTCTGTCTCTCTCTCTCTCTCTCTCTCTCTTTCTCTCTCTCAGAGGTATTACAGACTTTGCATTGAGAGAGACAAGCCTTTGACTTTTCACCAGGACTGGTTGGGTAAACAGCTGGACAGATCCATACAGGGCCCGGGGTGTGGGGGGGGGGGGGGTGGGATGCGGGGGGTGGATTTAGGATTTTTTTTCCTGCTTTATCTCCCTGAAGACATCTTAGTCTTTCGTGAACCCCTTCTGTCTCATCCTTCAGTTTGCTCCACAAGCTTTTATAACTTATAGAATAAATATTCCGTTTATTCTATGGGATACTTAAACAACACCTGAAGCTTGTTTGCTAATGCTTCAATGGTGTGCGTTTTTGCTGTGGATTCTATTCCCCATCTCCTTTGTCTTTGAAGTAACTCATGGTTTAATCAGGTCTGACAGTCTTAACCATGTGGCTAATTTACATCAAAAAGCAAGATGGCCCAACTGGAACATTGGCCCAGATGTCACTGGTGTAAACCCCTTTGAAGTTCTATTTGGGCATCGTTGGAACATATGTGATCGGCACTGGCTGGTGCTCTGATTCTGCAGCCGTGCTGGGAATTAGTTCCTCCTCACTCAAGGCCGCTCCACCTGGCTCCCCTTTCAAGTTCCCTTTGACCTCCTGGCTTGATCAGTGACAGACCCAGAGTGATGCCATTGTGAGCTCCCGCACCATCCCTCCCCCCTCAACCCCTCCCATGCTTTGTTTGTCCCGGTGGGTTTAGAGAGCATCAAGAACGAGTTCCCTCATTCTTCTGATAGATTGCAAAATGCAAAGGAAAGGGAATCCTGGGCAGTGTTGGAGATCAGGCCATTTATATTAACAACAGGTATGGTGAAACCAGTAAACCCGAGTCGCCAACTAATAATCAAGAAATTGAGTTCAAATCCCACCTCATGTTTGAGAATTCTTAATTCAGTTTTTTGATAATTTAAAGAACTGGGACCAGTTTTTTAAAAAAGTGACCACGAAGCTATATGATTGTACTAAGTTCACTAATGTCCTTTAGGGAAGGAAATCTGCCGTCCTTGCCTGGTCTGCCTTACATGTGACTCCAGACCCACAGCAATGTGGTTGACTCTTAACTGCCCGCTGAAATGGCCTAGCAAGCCACTCAGTTGTCAAGGAAAATTAGGGATGGGCAATAAATCTTGGCCTTGCCAGCCCACATCTTGAGAATGAATACAAAAAGCTCTATTTGAGAGAGTGTGGATCAAGCACTCATTATTACTGGGCCTTGCACCATCGCTCACAGAAGCAGTCTGGGTCTCATGCAGTGCAACACTTGAGCACGCTCAGTTGGGGAAAAGAGCAACCTTTGGTTAGGAGATTGGTTAATAAGGGAAGTTGGGGTTTCTCAGCTTTGTTCTGTTGGTCTGGTCTATGTGGTCAAAGTAGACGGAACTTTCTTGCAATCTCTCCCCCCAAACCCCTCTTCCCAATTCCTTATTCTCTTGTATCCTCATCTTGTGATGACACCTCCCATTGTTGATCCTGGCTGCTTTAAGTAACTTACCGCAGTGACTGTTCTAAAGCCCAGACATCTGTATTGAAGCCTGGCTACCTGTCCTGGACCTGACTGCATGTGTCGGGGTCAGGTTGAAATTCTGAGTCCAGCATTCGGGCTCGGGTCGGGCTGGACAGCGCTGCTTCCGGGAAGTCACGGGATCAGGCTTACCCATGATTCCCCACAACTCCATCCGCAGGAATAGCCCGCTGCCGGAACGGATGAATGATATTCGTGTCGGATCGGATCGGGTCAGGCGCGAAAAAAATTAAAGGACTTGGGCTCGGGTTGGGTTTGGGTTGGCTGTGGTCGGGTCGGGCCCGGGTTGGGCTTTAATCTGTATAGTGCCCCCCACAGTGGAATAGTCAGGCAGTTCACCCGATCACTGCACAGCTGAGCCTAGTCCTGTCTTAGCCCAACCTTTGCATGTGCATGTTTTTCAGTGGAAGACACTCTAGGCAAGAAAGAGAGATTGTGTTTCTATAATGACGTTCACCATCGTAGGATGTCCCAAACTACCGACAGCCAATGAAGACCTTTAAAGTGTAGTCATTGCTGTAATGTAGGAAACTCGGCAGCCCATTTGCACACAGCAAGATCCCACAATAGCAATGTGATAATCAGGTAATCTGTTTTTAGTAATGTTGATTGAAGGATAAATATTGGCCAGGACACTGGGGAGAACTCCCCTGCTCTGATTTGAAATAGTGCCATGGGATCTTTGTTGAGAACAGGGACATTCTCCTAGGTGTCCTGGCCAATATTTAACTCTCAACCAACATCACTAATAAAACAACTTATTTGTGGCTATCACGTTGCTGATTGTGGGAGCTTGTTGCATGCAAATTGGCTCTCACATTTCCTACATTGCAAAGATAACAGCACTTTGGCAAAAAGTAGTACTTTGGCTGTAAAGCACTTTGGGATGTCCTGAGGTAGTGAGTGAAAGGTGCTATATAAATGCAAGTTCCTTCTTTGTGTGAATCTTGAGAATACAGCCCTTTGCAATTGTGGGGGAGTTGTCCTACCCAAGGGAGGAGAAAAGAAATTTGGCAGAAAAAAAATAATTTGTTGATATATTTTATTAAAAAAGCAGGTTTCTTTGCATACTGATAACCAGGATGCTGTCTTAATTAACATCCGCTATTAAGAATGAAATAAATTTGCATAGTAATGAACCTCCAATTAACATCTTTTTATCATGTTAATAAACAAACTAGCATCCTGTTTTAAAAAATAAAATAACTTCAAGTGGATGGCTTACTGGCTATAACAGTCCCCAGTACATTCGGGATGCCAATGATTAAAAGAAAACAAAATTATTTAAGTACAGTTTGAGCTCCCGGCGATAGTTTTGTGATCCAGTTATGGTATATTGTGGAAATACGCCGTGTAATCTCAGGCTTCAGAGATTAGAAGTACAAACTAATTGCTTTTAAGATGTTAAAGTTCCTTTTGAAATATGCATTTTCACTCCTTTTGCCTGAAGTTATGAATAATTAACAACTCCCTTGGATAACTTTTCCTGATTGTAGCTATTAATGATCACCGGTGCATCTTTTTATCTTGTCTGTACCCTGGTTGCCAAGCAACCTGTGCTGCCATTGTGATATGTGGCTTTCTATTTCTTCCGCCACCACTCCCCCAACCACTCCTTCCTGGTTTTGTTACCCCCGCACCCCACGTCCCCTCTCCTGAAGGCACTGACTTGCCCTGGTGCTCGCTCACCTACACTGGCTCCGTCTCCACTTTTTTTTAATGTCCGGACTTTGCGCCTTAAACAAAAGCATGGGGGACAGTAGTTGCCTGAAGCATTCTTCATGGCAACGCCTCGACCAATCAGTGTCTACTTGCCAACCAATCAGCACTCTTTTCTGGTGCAGTATAAATTGTTGCTCCCATTGAAATTTGGCATTCTTGCATCTGTCCTGATGAGTGCAAGATGAAAAGCTTCGACAGGATGTCTTTTTCTGGCAACTTTGATATTCATCAAGATTATTAAACAGTTTGATAAGATGTAGAGAAGATGTTTCTACTTGTGGGGGAAACCAGAACTCGGGGCAATGAATATAAGATAGTTACCTAATAAATCTGATGGGGATTTCAGGAGAAATATCTTTACCCAGAGAGTGATGAGAATGTGAAACCCACTACTGCATGGGTGGTTGGGGTGAATAACATAGATGCATTTAAGGGGAAGCTAGATAAACACATGAGGGAAAAAGGAATAGAAGGATATATTGATGATGGCGTTAGATGAAGTAGGTTGGGAGGATGCTCGTGTGGAGCATAACTAGCATGGATCAGTTGGGCCGAATGGCCTGTTTCTGTGCTGTACATTGTGTACAGCTGAGTGTGGGCAGTGCTATGGGAAGTTTGCTGGTAATGGGTGGATGAAGGGGAACTGGTTGACTTGTACCTCTCCTCCTAGGCCAGGCCTCCTCACAAGGCTGCTACCATAATGTCACTGTTCAAGAGGCAACCTGGCAGTAGCTTCACTGATTGCGGTGGAACCCACAATAACAACTTACATTTATATAGCACTTTTAACATAGTAAAACGTCCCAAGACGCTTCACTGGAGCACAATAATTTGACACCGAAAAGTTATTTTCATCTATTCCAACCCCAGCTGCCATCTGTCCTCGGGCTGGCAATTTCTGGAGGTTTCTTCGTCTGTTCTCTCATCGCTAACCACGCGTTGTTGGTCACCCAACCTGTCCATCCTTGACTTCCCACCGAGCATGAAGCAAATCGATTTCTTGTTCCTTTATTGGATGATTCTTGACTGCCAAGCAGCCGATTTGTCCCATCTCCAATATTATTTTGCAACTATTAAACGAATGTGCTCCAAGAAAAAGAACACAATACTTTTTTTTTTAATGCCCCTGTGATTTTCGTCCTGGGCATTTGCTTGCAGCAGTGTCTTGGAGATTAATCTTTAATCCCTGGAGACTCCAGGCCAATCCTGGAGGGTTGGCAACCCAAACCCGTCCTTGACTCCTGCTGTACTGATTGTTTCAAACTTCATGGCCTGAAGCACACATGGTTCGAACCTCCCAGACAAGAGCTTTATTTCAGAAGCATAGTGGTAATGTTGTTCTTCTTCTTTGGCCTCCTTGTCTCGAGAGACAATGGGTAAGCGCCTGGAGGTGGTCAGTGGTTTGTGAAGCAGCGCCTGGAGTGGCTATAAAGGCCAATTCTAGAGTGACAGACTCTTCCACAGGCGCTGCAGAAGAAATTGTTTGTCAGGGCTGTTACACAGTTGGCTCTTCCCTTGCGCTTCTGTCTTTTTTCCTGCCAACTGCTAAGTCTCTTCGACTCGCCACACTTTAGCCCCGCCTTTATGGCTGCCCGCCAGCTCTGGCGATCGCTGGCAACTGACTCCCACGACTTGTGATCAATGTCACAGGAATTCATGTCGCGTTTGCAAATGTCTTTAAAGCGGAGACATGGACGGCCAGTGGGTCTGATACCAGTGGCGAACTCGCTGTACAATGTGTCTTTGGGGATCCTGCCATCTTCCATGCGGCTCACATGGCCAAGCCATCTCAAGCGCCGCTGACTCAGTAGTGTGTATAAGCTGGGGATGTTGGCCGCCTCGAGGACTTCTGTGTTGGAGATATAGTCCTGCCACCTGATGCCAAGGATTCTCCGGAGGCAGCGAAGATGGAATGAATTGAGACGTCGCTCTTGGCTGACATACGTTGTCCAGGCCTCGCTGCCATAGAGCAAGGTACTGATGACACAGGCTTGATGCACTCGGACTTTTGTGTTCCGTGTCAGTGCGCCATTTTCCCACACTCTCTTGGCCAGTCTGGACATAGCAGTGGAAGCCTTTCCCATTCGCTTGTTGATTTCTGCATCTAGAGACAGGTTACTGGTGATAGTTGAGCCTAGGTAGGTGAACTCTTGAGCCACTTCCAGAACGTGGTCGCCGATATTGATGGATGGAGCATTTCTGACGTCCTGTCCCGTGATGTTCATTTTCTTGAGGCTGATGGTTAGGCCAAATTCGTTGCAGGCAGCTGCAAACCTGTCGATGAGACTCTGCAGACACTCTTCAGTGTGAGATGTTAAAGCAGCATCGTCAGCAAAGAGGAGTTCCCTGATGAGGACTTTCCATACTTTGGTCTTCGCTCTTAGACGGGCAAGGTTGAACAACCTGCCCCCAATCTTGTGTGGAGGAAAATTCCTTCTTCTGAGGACTTGAACGCATGTGAGAGCAGCAGGGAGAAGAAAATCCCAAAAAGTGTGGGTGCGAGAACACAGCCCTGTTTCACGCCACTCAGGATAGGAAAGGGGTCTGATGAGGTGCCGCTATGCTGAATTGTGCCTTTCATATTGTCATGGAATGAGGTGATGATACTTAGTACCTTTGGTGGACATCCAATCTTTTCTAGTAGTCTGAAGAGACCACGTCAGCTGACGAGGTCAAAGGCTTTGGTGAGATCAATGAAAGCAAAGTAGAGGGGCATCTGTTGTTCGTGGCATTTCTCCTGTATCTGACGGAGGGAGAACAGCATGTCAACGGTCGATCTCTCTGCATGAAAGCCACACTGTGCCTCAGGGTATATGCACTCGGCCAGCTTCTGGAGCCTGTTTAAAGCGACTCGAGCAAAGACTTTCCCCACTATGCTAAGCAGGGAGATTCCACGGTAGTTGTTTTTTTTCCCCCAAATATACTTTATTCATAAAAATCTGTAAAAATTACATTGCCAAACAGTTTCCAAACAGCACCAAAAAATACAAACATTGCAAGGGGGATCAGTTTCCTTCAATACTGTCATGAGTTTCTTCCAACCCTTCCGTTTCACAATTGTCATGTCAATTACAGTTTTACATTTACAGCAATTGAGAATATTAACGATACAGTTCGAGGGGTTTCCCATGGATCCAGCCCCTCAGTCCAGCTTGGTGGGGGAACCTTACACTGTGGTCTTTCCCCATTGAGCCTTTGCTGCGGCTGGCCCAAGCTTTAGTGCGTCCATCAAAACGTAGTCCTGGACCTTGGAATGTGCCAGTCTGCAACATTCGGTGGTGGACAACTCTTTGCGCTGGAAGACCAGCAAGTTTCGGGCAGAACAAAGGGCGTCTTTCACCGAATTGATAGTCCTCCAGCAGCAGTTGATGTTTGTCTCGGTGTGCGTCCCTGGGAACAGCCCGTAGAGCACAGACTCCTGTGTTACAGAGCTGCTTGGGATGAACCTTGACAAAAACCACTGCATCTCTTTCCACACCTGCTTTGCAAAGGCACATTCCAGGAGGAGGTGGGCGACCGACTCTTCCCCACCACAGCCAACGCGGGGGCACTGTGCGGAGGGGGCGAGACTTCGGGTGTGCATGAAGGATCTGACGGGGAGGGCCCTTCTCACCACCAGCCAAGCTACGTCTTGGTGCTTGTTTGAAAGTTCTGGTAGTTGTTGCAGTCACCGCGGTCACCCTTGTTCCTATAGAGGGTGATGATATTGACATCGCGCATGTCCTGGGGTACTGCTGCCTCATCCCAGCACAGGCACAGCGGTTCATGGAGTGCTGAGAGTATAGCAGGCTTGGCACTCTTGATTATTTCAGGGGTAATGCCGTCCTTCCCAGGGGCTTTTCCGCTGGCTAGAGAATCAATGGCACCACTGAGTTCCGATTTTGTTGGCTGTACGTCCAGCTCATCCATGACTGGTAGAGGCTGGGCTGCATTGAGGGCGGTCTCAGTGACAACATTCTCCCTGGAGTACAGTTCTAGGTAGTGCTCAACCCAGCGGTCCATTTGCTTGCGTTGGTCAGTGACTGTGTCCCCTGATTTAGATTTGAGGGGGGGCGATCTTCTTGATGGTTGGCCCAAAAGCTCTCTTAATGCCATCATGCATTCCTCTGATGTTTCCGGTGTTGGAGGCCAGCTGAATATGACTACATAGGTGTTGCCAGTAGTCATTTGCGCAGCGCCTGGCTGTTCTTTGTGCAGTGCTTCTGGCTGCTTTAAGTGCTATGGATGTTAACTTGCTGGGGGCTTTCTTGTAGTTCAACAGTGCAATGCACTTAGCGGCTATGACAGGTTCCAGCTCTTCAAAATGAGGTTGAAACCAGTCTGCATTTCTCTTCTCATGTTTGCCATAGGTGGTCATTGCTGAGTCATAGATGGCGTCTCTGATGTGGGCCCACTTGGTCTCAGCATCCCCTGTGGGAGTGTTTTGAAGGGCTTTTGCAAGTGAATTAAAAAATTTTTGTAACAGCTGTGGATGAGAAATTCTGCTCGTGTTGATGCGCGGGTGGCGCTTCTGCTTGGAGTGATGCAGCTTCTTTGGTTTGAGTCTAACCTTGCTGCACACCAGGGAGTGGTCGGTGTCGCAGTCTGCACTGTGGAAGCTGCGTGTGACTTGAACACTGTTTAAGGCGGCTCGCCTTGTGACGATGAGGTCCAGCTGGTGCCAACGACGTGATCTTGGGTGCCTCCATGAAACCTGGTGACAGGGTTTGGTGTGAAAGAACGAGTTGGTGATGCAGAGGTTATGATAGGTACACAACTCAACTTTATTTCAGAAGCATAGTGGTAATGTTAGTGGACTAGTAATCCAGAGGCTTGGACTAATGCTCCAAAGACATGGGTTCAGATTCCACCATGGCAGCTGTGGGAATTTAAATTCAATTAATTCAAAAATCTGGAATTAAATGCTAGCCTCATTAATAATAATGATTTGTCATAAACCCATCTGGTTCATTCACGTTCTTCAGTGGAGGAAATCTGCCGTCCTTACCTGGTCTGGTCTTCACGTGACTCCAGACCCACGGCAATGTTGGTTTACTCTGAACTGCCCTCTGAAATGGCCTAGCAAGCCACTCCGTTCAATGGCAGTTAGGGACGGACAATAATTGCTGGCCTTGTCAGTGGTGCTCACATCCCAAGAAAGAATTAGAAAAAAGTTTAACAAGCACAGATGGACAGTGTAAAGTGTGATAACATCAAGATCACAAAGAGATTGAAAGCAGTTGGCTCACACTTTGGCAAACTATGATCTGTTCCAGCTTCCTCGAGTATGTCTGTCCTTTGGAGAAGTCACTCTCTCGCTTCATCTCTGGCACTTGGGTGTGGTTGTGGCACCGAGAGAGGAATTGCTCCGATTTTTGGCTGCAGCCATTTGCTACAGCTAGACACCAAGCCAACAATATCAATAGGATTTATTCTTTGGCAGAGGGTTCCCTTTACAATTATAGTCAAATTAGCTAATGGGAGTTTTGCACAGTTGCCAAGTACATGATGTCAGTTTGGGTTGGCTGGTGAGCCCATCTCTCGCTGTACAGGTTGTCAGTGGGAGAGCAGTTTTGGCAGAGAGTGGCCCCTCATTTAACAAGTGGGTGTTGGCTCAGGTTTCGCCAACGAACCTCTGCCTGAGTTGAGACTCGTTTGTCTGGTTTGTGAGTTGAGCACAGGCCAGTAACTGGAAGGATTGAGAACTTGGTGTCTTCTGCACTCTGTGCGATGGTGTGCAAACTTGGAGGTGCAGGGTACAAGGACGACTTGGACGCTCGTTCCAGTGTATGACCTTTGAGTGTGTAAAGGGGCCCCATGCAATTTCAGCCTGTTGCTGGGTTTCCTGGGAGTTAGGTGGGGAGGGGCAACAACTTGCATTTATATAGCGCCTTTAACGTAGTAAGACATCTCAAGGTGCTTCGCAGGAGTGTTATCAAACAGAATTGAAACACCAAATCACAAGATGTGGGAACAGATGACCAAAAGCTTGGTCAAAGAGAGAGTTTTTAAGTAATATCTTAAAGGAAGAGGGTCGAAGTTGAGATTTGCCAGGAAGGGGACCAAGCTGGGAACGGGGCACAGCCGGTTTGCCTGGTCTGTGGGGTGAACTGGGGACCCTCGCAGACTGAACCTATGGCCCAAGGCGGACAAATGGAGGCAGTCCTCAAAAGCCATGTGGGCAAACCTCAAAATGATTGGGGAGGGGGTCATAACCTCCTGACCCCACCCACTGTGGGGCCATAGTGTACCAACTGGTTCCGCCATTGCTGATGTTTTGTTGTGTGTGATACTGAGCCATACAGACCAGGAATGTCCCAGGTTCAGTTCACTTATTTGTGCTGAATTTGTTGCACTGAGACTGGATGGAGTGCCACAGTTGCCCTTTGTGGTTCCAGTTTGAACAAGTGTATGTCACGTGAGGACAGGAGTTGGCTTGGCCTGTGATGCCCTTGGAAGTTGAACTACCTATCAACTGAGGTGGAATGACGGGCAGATCGCTGGGATAACCCCTCAACTCCTCCGTGAATGGGGCCTCCGAAATTCACTGGAATTGCCAAAGCAGACTGTCTTGATTTAATGTCCCATCTGAAAGGCGGCAGCTCCGACAGTACGGCCACTGGATTTTATGCTCAAGACTCTGGAGTGGGACTTGAACCCACAACCTTCTAACTCAGAGGCGAGAGTGCCGCCCACACTTAGCCACAGCCGAGGTAATGAGCTCAAGGCTCTGAGTCTCTGAACCTTTTCTACCAATGTGGAGGCCGGAGGCACAGTGCTATTTGTTGGACAAGCAGTCAGGAAGGAAGGGAAGACACGAAGAAACCTGTTTGGATTTGGTGTCACACGACTAATAACCTCTCTCGAAGTGTAGTTACAAAATGGAACACAGGATGACGAGTGAAGGCAAAATGACAGAACGCTGATGACAGTGAAGAAAGCAACTGTCAGGTTTTAGCTTCCTTTTAATAAACAGCCCACCCCTTTCTCTAATGTCAGAGGGTTAAAATCCACATTGTCTGACGTTGATACTGTGCTCCCTTAATGCATCGATAGGAACTTTGGCTCCTGTCAAGTGGCTTTCATTTGATTGATGTCATCTCTTCAGTTAATATTAAGTTATCAGGCAAAATCCGACAGCATTTGGTGGACGGGCTGAAATGAATCTGGGGAGACTCCTGTCTGTCTGGCCTCTGCAGTTCTGCCCCACGATCTTGCTCCCTGAAGTTTGATTTCAAACCCAACATGTTCTTCTTGCGCCTCCCTTCCAGTTTCCTCTTCTCCAGGTAGGTTGATAGAACTGACAAATCTATAACGCCTTTCACTACCCTCAGGATGTGTCAAAGTGCTTTACAGCCAATGAAATACTTTTTGAAGTGTTGTAATGTAAGAAACACAGCAGCCAATTTATGCACAGCAAGCTGCCAAAAACAGCAGTGTGATGATGACCAGGTGATCTGTTTTCAGGATCTCGGCTGCGGATAAGTATTGGCCAAGGACACCAGGAAGAACTCTTGTTTTCAAAATAGTGCCGTGAGATCTTTTACTTTCACTTGTGAGGCGAGGTAGGTTTAATACTTCATCGGAATGACAGCTGACACCTCTGACAGTACAGCATTGCCTCGGTACTGCATCAAATTGTCAGCTTGGGTTTTGTGCTGAAGTATCTGGACTGGGGTTTGAACATATGACCGTCATGACTGCAAAGCAGGAATGCTACCCACTGAGCCATATCTGATGCTAGAGGTTGTTGACGGTTGTGATGGTGGTAATTGTTGGTCATGTCAGAGAGGTGTATGTGAAGGAAGGAGGTTGACTAATGGTTGAATTTCGACAACGATAGACAGATTTCCAGTGGTCAGTGACATGGTAACAAGAGGGCGCAAATTGAAGGTCATGTGAAATAAGCGGGTGTTTAGAATGTGGAATTCTCTGCCACAAGCTGTGGATGAAGCTCACGCTGTAAATTTTTCTTCAGAACTGAAGAGTTGCTTCAAAAGGAGGGTCACTGAAGGTATTGTGAATGAGTTGGAGGGTGAGGAGGTTCATGTGAAGTAAATCACTGCAGACTTGAACGATCGATTGGCCTGTTGCTGTGCATTCAATGAGGTTCTGAGTGTTGGTTGCAAATATTGTTCACTGAAGGGCAATGAACCTGTGATCATTTCTCTGTCTGTGAGCTTTCGGGATGCTAAGGAATTTTATTTAAAGTTGCGTTTGCTGACAACACAACCACTAGGTGGCAAGTGCGCAAATGTTGCCTCATCGACAGAAACATCACTGTCTGCCACATGTCAGGCAGCTGCCAGTAATAAAGATGGCACAGCTCAGTTTAACACAAAAAAAGAATTGAACCCAACCCCCTTCACCCCTCAATGGCTGCGATCGCTGCCCCCCTCATCCACTCATTCCCAACCCCCCCCCCCCCCTCCAAACAGCTCCCTCCCGCCGCTCGCTCCCCACCTTGCCACCCAGCGAAGCAGTGAGCAGCAGGAGGGAGCAGCACACAGGCAGGCACAGGATGGAGTGGTGATCACGGGAGTGAACGGGAAACTGGATGCGGCGATTGAGGCGGCGATTGTGGGAGTGAGTGGGGTACTGTTGGGGGCAGGGTGTAGGTGGCGATCGTGGCCATTGAGGGGTGAGGCAATGCTCGGATGTTATTACATCTGATGTCATTACGTGATGATGTTGCAGTATGCATGCTCGGACTCATACTGGCAAGCTGGCAAATGGTTGGACGTGCTGATGACATTGGTCGCTCTGCCCATCCTCTGCACTGTCAGGAGACACTCCGTTTATCTAATGGACAAGTTTCAGCTTTGGTCAGTAAGGCAGGAAGGAGGAGCCTCCGGTTATGTTCACTGGGTGTCTAGGGATCATCCACCTCCCAAAGGGAAAGGAGCGAAGATGGGGAAGGAGAGATTTTCGTTGGAGGTGGTGGGTTGTGAGTGGTTGCATTGGAACAGGAGTACACCATTCAGCCCCTCGCACCCGTCACTTTGTATTTTCCTATACTCTATAAAGGGAAACAGAACTTAGCCTGATTCAGTTTCGCTGAAGAGAGGTGTGAGGAAGCTCATGTGCAGCATAAACACAGGCGTGGATCAGTTGGCCAAATGGTCTGTTTCTGTGCTGTAGATTCAGATTGGAACCAGGTAGGGATAGTATGCACCTGTGATTTTAGCCTGGCTGTTTCCTAGATATCTTCATATTGACTGATTGTTTATCTCTCTATCCTTTCCCCTAGTTGCCTCTCGTGTGTCGATGGCTCCTTCCCCTGCCACTGGTGCAAATACCGTCATGTTTGCACTCAGAATGCCGCAGACTGCTCTTTCCAGGAGGGGCGTGTTAACATGTCAGAGGTAAGCTCCCATGATGGGACCCTGAAGTTGATTGATGTCTGTATTAAGCCCAAGAGCCTTGCACTGCGGAATCCCTCTCCCCCATCCCCCGACATCAACACATCCACAGAAAGAGATCCCCAGACGTGGCATATTTATTGATGGCTCTTCAATTAATGAGCGCGTCATAAACCAAGCTCCTTGTCACAAGTCAAAGGATAGAAGTGATTGTAATTCAACCCTCAGCACATTTGTCTTGACACTTGCCGTGCCCAGCTGTTTGAAGTTTGTTTAATCAACCGGCTTTCTGTTAGAGGTCAACTCTTTATGATAATCCAAGAGCATGGGGAGAAACCATAAACTTAAGGGTCAGAGCAACATTCCAAGTTTCTAATTTGTAATCTGCCCCATGTCTTCAGAATATCCATGCCAGGAATCCCTGGGGCTTTCAGATGAGAAAAAACAGAGAGTTCCCTGATGGCCTCAGGGTTACTGTCCACCGAATCCCATCACTCCAAGGGTGTCATGCTAAAGGATGGTCCTGGTTTTCATTCTTGGTCGCAGCTAAGCAACAGCAGGGATGCTACGGGTGACTTTAGTGCTCCTAAGTTAGGCAAGGGTAATAATCAGCCAAGGTTCCTGCTCCTGTCCGTTATTCTCCAGCTTCTGCTGGAAGTGCATATGTTGGATGTTTGAGAACAGAATCTGCCTGGGCTGCAAGGCCACACTTGGCATTTGTGTTGCCTTATATTCCAGCTGCCATTTTTCTGCCCTCTTGCACATCTTGTCCAGCTCATTCTGCAATTTCTGAGCTCTTTTGTATTCATCTGCCTCTCTGGTGAGGGGATGTAACCTTAAAATTGGAACCAGGCCATTCAGGGGTGATGTCAGGAAACACTTCTTCACACAAAGGGGAGTGGAAATCTGGAACTCTCTTCCCCCAAAAAGCTGTCGAGGCCAGGGTTCAATTGAGAATTTCAGAACTGAGATGGATAGATTTTTGTTAGGCAAGGATGTCGAGGGATATGGAACCAAGGCAAGTAGATGGAGTTAAGATACAAGTCAGCCATGATTCCATTGAATGATGGAACAGACTAGAGGGGCTGAATGCCTGCCTCCTGTTCCAATTTTCCCTTCCGGTTTGGTATCAAATGCAAACCAGGCCCCTTGGCATGGAATTTCCAAAGTCGCAGATGGAAATTAGTAGAAGTCCGAACTCTTAAGTCCTGAGGTACGCCATTCAGTATTTTAAAATCTGACAAAACTCTTCTAACAAGCATTCATTCTTGCCTATTCTACAACCAGTCTCTTAGACAGTCCTAGAGGAATGTCCACAGGTTTTTGAATTTAATTTTCGAGCCAGCTTTGTCGAATGTGATGTCACACGCTCTCGCGCTCGCTCTCCCTTCTCCCCTATCTCTCTCTCCTCTCTCTCTCTCTCTCTCTCTCTCTCTCTCTCTCTCTCTCTCTCTCTCTCTCTCAAACTTGAGTTCCGTTCATTAGAAAAATAGCCACTGTTGTGTGGGTCTAAAATTTGGACTGTGCCCTCGTTGATGATAAATATATAACCAGGCATTTGCCAATAGGACAGTGTAAAGTTCTGCAGATTCACCTGGGTCTATCCCAGTACAAATGGCAGTGTCTGGGCAATAGTTTGTTTTGGGAGGGGGGTTGGAGGTTGTCAACCCTCCAGGATTGCCCTGGAGTCTCCTGGAATTGACAATTAATCTCCTGGACTCCGCTGCTAGCAAAAACCTGGGGGATGAATGGTAGAGAAAAGGGAATTAAAAACAATATTTTTAACATGTTCCTTGAATACCTTTATTATAATATTGGAGATGGGGAAGGGGGAAAGGCTATTTGGCAGGGATGGCTAGAGATAAGAGGTCATGTGATGAGCCCTCCATCAATATGTTCAAAGGAGGTAACCCCATGGGGGAGGGGGTGGCAGTGGGCATGAAGAGAGTGGATTTAAATCCCAATCTATCAGCGTTATTAAAGAGCAGGTCTATAAATAATTAGCCCACATTAACGAGGCACTACCCCTCCTGCCTGGTTTTCTATGGACGGGACTAATTGCCTGTAAAATACTTCTCTAATCAAAGCTTTTGCAGCATTTCAAACTCGCAAACAAGGGTAACATCACGTGTTTGTGGAGTGCCAAATTCCTGGTGGAGGGCAGGGGTCAAAGGTTATACAGAAGCGATGGGAGGAGGGTCCCCCTTTAAATTAAACACCACTTTTAACCAGTGCTTATGGCCAGTTAATGATCTAATTTTTAATTATCCTCCTCTGACAGGCTGTGAAAGTTTTGCGCTGACCGGCATTATTCATCTTTTTTATATTTCTTCCTGTCTCTCCTCATTTTTAGCAGAATGCTTGTTCAACAATTAAACTGCAGGCTCGTTAACCACCTTCCTTAATTCCATTATCTAAGCCTGTATTTGGCAGATAACTGGAACTTTGCCTCAGGAAAAAGAGGAAATAAAATTTTGCGAAAAATCTCAATGTGTTAACATTTCCAGAAACTATTTGTGTTCCCATCAAACTGAAGGATTAAAACTTGGCTTTCACACATTTGGAATGGGGCTCATTGTGCCCAAAAGGTTAATTGCCTGGCATTTCAATTGAAGAGGAAGGGATCTGTTTGTTAGTGCCAGGAACATAAGTAGTTTCTAAGATGGGTACTCACTGTAACCGTCACGATACTTCTAGGTCACATATATGGTTGCCAGTTCTGCAGGAACTAAAGATTAATTTCCAAAACACTGCTGCAAGCAAAAACCCAGGGAAAAATTCATCAGGGCATTAAAAAATTGAATTTTAAACACATTTGTTTGTTAGTTATAAAAGGATAGGACATAGGGACAATGGAAATAGGAGCAGGAGTAGGCCATTCAGCCCCTCAAGCCTGCTCCGCCATTCAACTAAAGCACGGCTGATCTTCTACCTCAATGCTATGTTCCTGCACTATCCCCATATCCCTTGATATCTTTTATTATCTAGAAATCTATCGATCTCTGTATTGAACATACTCAGTGGCTGAGCCTCCACAGACCTCTGGGGTAGAGAATTCCAAAGATTCACCATCTTCTGAGAGAAGAACTTAATCCTTATCTCAGTCCTAAATATTCTACCCCTTATTCTTAGACTGTGTCCTCTGGTTATGGACCCCCTGCTCCCCAGACAGGGGAAACCCTGTCAAGAATTTTGTATGTTTCAATGAGATCATCTTTCATTCTTCTAACCTCTGGAGAATACAGGCCCAGTTTCTGCAATCTCTCCTCATAAGACAATCCCGCCATCCCAGGGATCAGTCTGGTGAACCAGCGTTGCACTCCCTTTTTCGCAAGTTTGTCCTTCCTTAGGTAGGGAGACCAAAACTGTACACAATACTCCAGGTATGGTCTCAACAAGGCTCTATACAATTGCAGCAAGACATCTTTACTCCTGTACTTAAATCTTCTTGCAATAAAGGCCAACATACCATTTGCTTTCCCAATTGCTTGCTACGCCTGTACGTTAGCTTTCAGTGATTCATGAACAAGGACACCCAGGTCCCTTTGGACATCAACACTTCCCACTCTCTCACCATTTAAGAAATAATCTGCCTCTCTGTTTTTTCTACCAAAGTGGATAACGTCACATTTTTCCACATTATATTCCATCTGCCATGTTCTTGCCCACTCACTTAGCCTGTCTAAATCCCCATGAAGCCTCTTTGCATCCTCCTCACAACTCACATTCCCACCTAGTTTTGTGTCATCAGCAAACTTGGAAATATTACATTTGGCCCCCACATCCAAATCATTGATATAGATTGTGAACAGCTGGGGCCCAAGCACTGATCTTTGCAGTACCCCACTAGTCACAGCCTGTCAACGCGAGTATGACCCATTTATTCCGACTCTGTTTTCTGCCTGTTAAACCAATTCTCAATCCATGACAGTATATTCCCCCCAATCCCAAGTGCTCTAATTTTGTTTGCTAACCTGTTGTGTGGGACCTTATCGAAAGCCTTTTGAAAATCCTGATACACCACACCCACTGGTTCCCCCTTATGTTCTGCTAGTTACATCCTCAAAAAACTCTTAACAGGTTTGTCAAACATGATTTCCCTTTCATAAATCCATGTTGACTCTGCCCAGTCCTACCATTATTTTCTAAGTGTTCAGTTATCACGTCCTTTATAATAGATTCTAACATTTTTCCTCCTACTTATGTCAGGCTAACAGGTCTGTAGTTCCCCATTTTCTCTCTCCCTCCTTTCTTAAATAGTGGGGGTGACATTTGCTACCTTCCAATCTGCAGGAACCATTCCAGAACCTACAGAAACATAGAACCATAGAAAAATTATGGTATAGATGGAGGCCATACAGCCTGAAAAAACTAGCCGCCCAATCTAATCCCACTTCAGGTGCATGTCCAGGTACCTTTTAAATGAGTTGAAGGTTTCTGCCTCCACCAC
The DNA here is from genome assembly GCF_036365525.1 of Heterodontus francisci. Lineage (NCBI taxonomy): Eukaryota > Metazoa > Chordata > Chondrichthyes > Heterodontiformes > Heterodontidae > Heterodontus > Heterodontus francisci. The sequence continues at coordinate 84,978,198 of NC_090389.1, read as the reverse complement.
CGATCTGGGCAATGAATTCCAGACACCCACCACCCTCTGGTGAAAAGGTTTTTCCTCATGTCCCCTCTAATCCTTCTACCAATCACCTTAAATCTGTCCCCCCTGGTAAATGACCTCTCTGCTAGAGGAAACCGATCCTTCCTGTTTACTCTGTCTACGCCCCTCATAATTTTGTACACCTCTTTTAAGTCACCCCTCAGCCTCCTCTGTTCTAAGGAAAACAACCCTAGCCTATCCAATCTTTCCTCATTGCTGCAACTTTCGAGCCCTGGCAACATTCTTGTAAATCTCCTCTGTACTCTCTCCAGAGCAATTATGTCCTTTCTGTAATGTGGTGACTGGAACTGTTCGAAATACTCCAACTGTGGCCTAACCAGTGTTTTATTCAGTTCCAGCATTACGTCCCTGCTTTTGTATTCTATACCTCTGCCAATAAAGGAAAGCATTCCATCTGCCTTCATCACTCTATCTACCTGTCCTGCCACCTTCAGGGACCTGTGGACATGTACTCCAAGGTCTCTCACTTCTTCTCCCCCACTCAATATCCTCCCGTTTACTGCTTTATTTGCCCTCCCTGAATGCATTACCTATAGAATTTAGGAAGATGATCACTAACGTATCCACTATCTCTACAGTCAATAACCATTCAATCTGATAACAAAGGGGGCCTGTTTGTTTTTCGATTGGCCGTGGGAAGGCGGGGAGGTTGGATGTGTTGGGCAATAAGTCATGTGATAAAACCTCCATGGAAAAGAACCAGAGTTGGTAACCCGAGTCCTGTATAGCACTGGTTAGGTTGGGTCGCTGTTCTGACGCAATAATACCCTGAGGCTCCAACAAAGAGTGCCTCACAAGTGCACCAGAATAACATTTTTCCATTTGCTGCCTCGGCCTCGTTGTGCAGTGTGAGGCTGTGGCTGTTAGATTAAAACTGTCCAAACTCGTCCTACATCAAACCCTTGCAACCTCAAGTTGCATTAAGAAGCTCCATCAGTTCGACTTTTGGACTTTGTCCCTGGGGTTACAGCTCTGCATCCCACTCCTGCATCTCCATTCTTCCGTGTCTGCTTGTGTTTGTGTATATATAAAAAAAAAAGCAGGCAGGTTTGAAAAATTGACCTGTTCCAGACATAGGGCAATGTAAAAAAAAACATTTTCTTGTGATATCGCAGAGGCCTCAGGCTCTGCAGTTAGCTCAAAAAGGTTCAATAACACGCCTCAGGTGGGCATGCTATTGTAGTAATGTCAGTCTGATGCACATGATCCTCTCGACCCAGTGGGTTAACGTTGATGGAGTGGAGCACCTGCAGACCAGCTATTAAATGTCACCATAACGACTGCTAACTCCATCGATTCTAAAATGACCCATCGTGCTCCTACAATGCAATGCTTCTCCAATTCAGATCGTTAGCACTGTTAGCGAGCTCAGCATTTCCCGTCCCACCTCAACTCTTTTTTTTCTAGTCTCCCAGAGCACACATGAATGAAAATAAGATAGAACTTGCATTTATTTAGCCCCTTTCACAACAGGGTGGCACAGTGGCTCAGTGGTTAGCACCACAGCCTCACAGCTCCAGGGACCCGGGTTCGATTCTGGGTACTGCCTGTGCGGAGTTTGCAAGTTCTCCCTGTGACCGCGTGGGTTTCCGCCGGGTGCTCCGGTTTCCTCCCACAGCCAAAGACTTGCAGGTGATAGGTAAATTGGCCATTGTAAATTGCCCCTAGTGTGAGTAGGTGGTAGGGAATATGGGATTACTGCAGGGTTAGTATAAATGGGTGGTTGTTGGTCGGCACAGACTTGGTGGGCCGAAGGGCCTGTTTCAGTGCTGTATCTCTAAATAAATAAAAAATAAATAAACAACCTCAGGATGCCTCATGGCTGATGAAGTGCAGTCACTGTTAGAATGTAGAAAACACGGCAGTCACTTTGTGCACAGCAAGCTCCCACAAATAGCGATGTGATGATGACCAGATAATCTGTTTTTAGTGATGCTGGTCGAGGATTAAATATTGGTCAGGACACCGGGGGGAGCTTCCTTTCACTTCAAAATTGTGCCATGGGATCTTTTCTGCTCTCTTGAGAGGGCAGACAGGGCCTCGAGTTTAATGTTTCATCTGAAAGGCGATGCCTCTGACAGTGCAGCACTCCTTCAGGTACTACATTGGAGTACCAGCCTGGATTTTGTGGCTCACATCTCTGGAGTAGGACTTGAACCCATGACCTTCCAACTCATGCAGTTGAGAGCTTGCCCAGCTCTATAATGGCTTTGGTACGGCCCGGAGAGAGGGACGTCCTCTAACACCGGACCACGATGAATCAACTTGCTGCTGTAAAGGATTGTGAGAATGTCCTAGCACTCTGTCGCACCTCGAGTTAAATCCAGGCAATAATGGTGAATTCAGCCTGTAGAAAAGTCACACTTTGAAACAAATGATACGGGGGAAGCAATACAAATTCTGGAAAACTGACCAAGTGCTGGTAACAGAAAGCTAGCATGCAGGTATAGGGAACTGTTAGGAAGGCAAATGGTGTGTTGGCCTTTATTGCAAGGGGGTTGGACTATAAGAGTAAGTGCATCTTGCTGCAATTATACAGGGCTTTGGTGAGACCACACCTGGAGTACTGTGTACAGTTATGGTCTCCAAACCTCAGCAAGGATATACTTGCCTTGCAGGGAGTACAATGAAGGTTTACGAGACTAATTCCTGGAATAGGAGGCTTGTTCTTTGAGGAGAGTTTGAGTAGAATACACCTGTATTCTCTAGAGCTTAGAAGAATTAAAGTTGATCTCTCAGTTGTATAATATTCTGAGAGGGCTTGATAAGGTAGGTGCTGAGAGACTGTTTCCCTTGGCTGGGGAACCTAGAACCAGGGGACGCAGTCGGAGGATAAGGGGTCGGTCATTTAGGACTGAGATGAGGAGAAATTTCTTCACTCAGAGTTGTGAATCTTTGGAATTCTCTACCTCAGTTGTAGATGCTCAGTCGTTGAGTATATTCAAGACAGATCAATTTTTGGACAGTAAGAGAATCAAGTGATAGGGCAGCAAAGTAGAGTTGAGGTAGAAGATGATGCGTGATTTTACTGAACGGTGGAGCAGACCTGAGGGTCTGTACAGCCTACTCCTGCTGCTATTTCTTAGGTTCTTATTTACTCTGATCAAAACGCTTCACAATTTTGAATGCTATTAAATCTCCCTTCTTAATCTTCTCTGCTCTAAGGAGAACAATTTCATCTTCTCTAATCTCTGCATGTCACTGAAGTCTCTCATGCCTGGTACCATTCCAGTAAATCTCACTTTAGGAAGGATGTGAGGGTCCTTGAGAGGGTGCAGAGGAGATTTACCAGAATGGTTCCAGGGGGGGGGGCGATTTTAGTTACAAGGTTAGGTTGGAGAAGCTGGGGTTGTTCTCCTTGGAGCGAAGGAGATTGAGGGGAGATTTAATCGAAGTGTACAAGATTATGACAGGCTTAGATAAGTTAGACAAGGAAAAACTGTTCCCATTAACTGATGGTACAAGGATTAGGGGACACAGCTTGTTGGTTTTGGGCAAGAGATGCAGGGGGAATGTGAAGAAGCACTTTACTATGCACCAGGTGGTAATGACCTGGAACTCACTGCCCACGAGGATGGTGGAAGCGGAGACAATCAATGACTTCAAATGGAAATTGAATGGGCAGTTGAAGGAAATAGACTTGCAGGGCTAAGGGGATCGAGCGGGTGAGTGGGACTGACTGGATTGCTCCATGCAAGCTGGCACGGACTCAACGGGCTGAATGGCCTCCTCCTGTACTGTAAATGACTCTATGACTCCAAATCTCCTCTGCATCATCTTCAAGGCCATGATGTCCTTCCTAAAGTGTGGTGCCCTGACTTGGACACAATACACCTGCTTGGGCCTCTGCCTCTACTCGATTGGCAACTGCCCAGTGTTGAAGCCAGAGTCAAAAACAGAGCAACAAAGTGCAGGAATAAATTGAGAGTGAAAAGCTGCTTAGATCAAGGCATTGTTTTGATACGGGAATGTGCTTACACACCATCATTTTAGTATAGTGCATGTGGATTTGCCTTTTAAAAGAAACAAAATATCCCAAATAGATCAGACGAGGGATTGGAGCAGGATTAACTGGTATTATTTACCTCAAGTTATCCAGCGTTACCTTTTACCAGCAAGGGTGTCAGTTCTGGGAGACAAAATATCTCCTTGAAACAGGGACGAATCCTTCCAAAACGATGAGCCAGTTCAGCAAATATTTTCAGACAGCTTTGCCCAATAGCCATAAGGTGAAAGATTTCACTGCTTGGAATCTCGGAAGTTATTTCATTTTTTCCAATAATTGTTTTAGCTCCTGGCTGTGGAGAGGCCCTGCTGTCTCCCTCCCCTGGTGTTTATCCCAGGACGGTTCAGGTGTGTGCTGGGGCATCTGTCTGGCCTTTGACAGGCTCGACATCCTGATGTCCTGTGGCTTAATAGGAATGAATGCAAGATAGAACTGTCAACATGCTGGTGGCTTTCAAAATGAATAGTGGACGCGAGAGAATGGGTTTAACTCCTTCTGACCTGTGCCAGTGCTTTTAAAACTCTTGATTTCAGTGTGTATGCACTCTCTGGTAATTCTGCTCTCTGTTGCTTCCCCATTCCCCAATGGGGAGCCATTTTTTTAGGGAGCTGTTTCACTCGGGGGGAGGTGTGGCATTGCAACCATGCAAGATCCTCTCCTTATCTGGGGTCTACACAAATGTGTTTTTCTTGGGGGGGACGGTGCAGAGGTTGCTGGTTAAGGCGCAGGACTGGGAACATTAGTTGGATTATCACTTCCACGACTGCAATTTATCCTGGATCATACAGAGGGAGATGTGTGACACCTGTAATATTACTGCCCCTGACATCAGCTAACCTGTCAGTGAGGTAGTTTTGAATTGCTCTAGCAAGGAACCAACAAAGATATGTTGGGCCAAATGGCCTCCTTCTGCACTGTAATCTTCTGCCATCCTAACTCAGCACAGAGTGGGAAGAGAACCCTTTCTCTAAACTCCTGGTGTCAGCTGTGACTCTGTGGGTATCGCTCTCTTCCCACTGAATCAGAAGACCCTGGGTTCAAGTTTCACGCCAGTGACTTGAGCACAAAATCTAGGCTGATGCTCCCAGTGCAGTGCTGAGGGAGTGCTGCTCTGTTGGAGGTGCTGTCTTTCAGTTGGTGTCTAATCCAAGGCTCTGTCTGCTCCCTCAAATGGATGTAAGAGATCCCGTGACACTATTTTGAAGAGTAGGGGAGTTCTACCCAGTGTCCTGGCCAATATTAATCCCTCAATCAACATTACCAAAGGTTAGATTATCTGGTTATTACCACACTGCTGTTTTTGGGAGCTTGCTGAGAGCCAATTGGCTGCTGCATTTCCTACATTACAACAATGATTAGGCTTCAAAAAAAATAAAGTAAGTCATTGGCTGTGAAACATTGTGGGTCATGCTGAGGTCGTGAAATGTAAGTTTTTCTTTTCTTTGTTTAGTCCCATGATGAGAGAGAACTGATGCTGTCTTTCCCTATGTGCGAGACTGTCCAGCAGTGGTCTAATTTAATTAGACAATGCGGCTGGCCTAGCCTTGGGCAGTCTTTGACCCACTCGTAAGGCAACAGGATGATCCCCTTGAGCTTTAGTTTCAGAAAGAAGAAACCACGGGAACAAAAATCCAAACGGATGAAATCCAACCTTGTCACAATTTCCGTCTCATTAGGATTGGAAACTCGCATTACAAAACTCAGGCAGCCACATGGGGACCCATGGTTCCAATCTGCTTGAGTTCGGCAAGTTGTACTTCAGATGAAACCAATGGCAAACATTATCACCTGCCAGGCACATCGTGTGGCCGTGATGCAACCAACACTTGTTCCAGGGTTGGCCAGACCAGGTTGACCTGAAGGGTATTAATCATTGTTTGAGTCAAACTTGGGAGGTATGCTCGCAGCTACGCCTTGTTGGTGTCTAATCCGAGTAGAATTCTGTAGATCATAGTCTGGAATGTCCAAGAGCACGATTTCCTCACCAATACAAAAAAAAGGAAAGAGTTGCCTTTCTATAGTGCCTCAGGGGACCAATGACGTAAGGGGATATGAGGATAGTGTGGGAGAAAGGCATTGAAGTGGACGATCAGCCATGATTGTGTTGAATGGCGGAGCTGGCTCAATGGGCTGAATGGCCTTCTCCTGCTCCTATGTTCCAAAGTATTTTACAGCCAATGAAGTACTCTTGAAGCGTGAATACCATTGTAATGTAGGAAACACGGCAACAAATTTGTGCACAGCAAGCTCCCACAAACAGCAATGTGATAATGACCAGATAATCTACCAGATAAAAACAGAGGGGGAAATACAAAGAGGATTTGTAGCATGCAAAAAATGGAGAAAGACAACTGAGAAGGGTAGAGCTTAATGGGTAGAGGTGAGAGAAAGATCGCTGCATATCGTGTCTCTACTATTCCCCAGCCAGAATGGAGATGATTGGGTAATTGCCCTGTCAGTCACACCTGGAGACCAAATTGCTGCATGTGACTATCTTCCACTCACTGCATTTTGCTGGTGAAATAATCCTGCTTTTATTGGGAGAAGTTGCTGTAGTTTCGGTTCTGAGTTCATTTTGCCATAGCAAAGACTATTTAAATAGACTCTACACTGTTTGTTTCTTACAATGCGCAGTTTAGATAGACTGTTTGTCCTCATGTGTTGTTTAAATATACTCTGCTTGCTGAATAAATAACTTTTTTTTCGCTGAGCCTTACCCCGCTTCCAAAGTGGTGTTTATAAACATTCTGGAGAAAACCATTGACTGTCAATGCTGGACTACTATATTGACACTAGTTTGTAGAATTGTTAGGTAAGTGAGTTGGGATCCCTGATGGATCAGGTTCCACAATGTCTGATCACAGCCTTGCTCCCACCAATCTTTTAGACAGCGGGCAATCGGTTATCCTTTTAAAATCTGCACCTGAATAGTTTGTTCTTGGGCCATGTTCTGGAAATTGCACATCTATTGATGGGACAAAGGGTTAGAAAAGGACTTATCAGCTGAAAGGGTGGTGGGAGTAGATTCTGTGGTAACTTTCAAAGGGGATTGAATAAATAATTATAAAAGGAAAAGAAATTGGCAGACTTACGAGGTAGCCCTTTCAAAGAGCCAGCACAGGCACGATAGGCCAAATGGCCTCCTCCTGTGCTGTAAGACTTTGAAGCATCACTGATCTGATCTCCCTTCGCATTTGCATGCTTGTTTAGGTGTAACTGTTTGACTTTTGCCTTCGTCCTGTTATTCTGTATGTCAAGCTTGACGCTTTTACCTGCTTATGTAGAAAAAAGGAAAAAGCTTGCATTTATATAGCTTCTTTCACCACCTCGGGACATCCCAAAGTTTTTTTCAGCCAGTGAACTACTTTCTAAAGCTAACTCACTGTTGTAATGTTGAAAATGTGACAGCCAACTTGGCATAACAAGCTCCCACAAGCAACAATGTGATAATCAATCAATTGTCTGTTTCGGGTGTTGGTTTTATAATTAAAAAGTAACCTTTCCATTCAAATATCTGTCTGTCTCTCTCTGTCTCTCTCTGTCCTCAGGAAGGGGATGGTATCTTTCAAAGACCAAATGTTAATGAGAACGATGCAATTAAATCTGCACAACCATAATTTTTATTTTTCGAATATCCATTAAAATAACAAGCCCTTGGGAAGAAAGGTTTAAAAAAATAAATGATGGTACAAGATTTGAATACAAAAGAATCCAGCAGTCAGGTCTGTCCCAGTCACATACGTGCATGGAAAGCTGAGTTTTTTTTGTAAGCATTCCAACCCACCACTTGCTGCTCTTAACCAACAAAAACAGCAACTTGCATTGAGCTGGCACCTTTAACCGAGGAAAATTGTCCCAAGGTGCTTGAAGATGTTAATCCATTCCTCGCCCAAGCATCTATTCTTCATGAGTGAACCGAGATGAAGGTGGGTTATTCAACCACATAGGGCATCATGGTCCTGGTCCAGTCTATTCGCAGAGGTCAACTCTTTGCCCTGAGAACTGTGACAGACCTTTTTGCCTCCCTTTTGTAGGCTGTGAGGGCTGGCAGGTGGAGGGAATGGGTTGGTCGGTGTGCTGAACCTACTTAGAATGATTACCTCCATGCGGACTGGCATTTGAAGCTGGGCAGTGCCTTTGCTCACTGCGTCTCTGAGCAGATTCACCTGCGATCACGGCTGTTTGAACCTGGGAACGCTTTAACCATCAAAGCCCCAGGGAGGTGGTGACTGCGGAAAGCAGGAGCGAGCGGGACACCAGTCTGTCCAGTAAGGTTATTGTTATAAACTTCTTGTGGATGTAGAATAGGAAAAAGACTATTTGACCCATCAAGCCTGCCCGATGCAGTTGTGACGTCTGAAGCATCTTAATTAGTCAATCCCTTTACCTCGCAGTTGCCAGCTTCCCCTGGATGTAATCTTGCAGATTTCATTTGGTTTTCCACCCTCCAGTTGTGCGATCATAACATAAGAGTCAGGCCCTGCTCTGTGTCTCTCTGGGCTGAATTTTATCCGGGCCTTGACCTCGGGATCCATGGCAGGGGGTGGGTGGTGGCATATGTAAACTGCCTTGGATGGGGCGCGCCACCAACCGCAATGCTGGCAGGGCCCGTCCCGATCTTGCAGGTGATGACGAGGCCTCATGGTGCCTTCCCGCCGCTCGGTGACGGGATCTGGATTTGAATATTCAAATTAATTAATTCACCTGCATTAATGACTTTCCCATCACCTCCTGAAGTATCACCGTGATCTTCATCCTGGCGGCCGGCACTGCCGTGCTTTCAAATCCCCATCCGGGGAAACGAGGCACAACAACTGTAGGGAGTGGGGAGGAGGGATGTTTCTCAGTGCTGGAGGGGGGGAACGGGGTCAAACTCTTTGGATTGTTTGGGGGGGGAATGGTGGGAAGGGGTTATGGGTTGAAGTTATTAAAGGTTGGGGGAGAAAGGTCGCGAACTGAATCAAAGTTTTTTTTTGGTGGGGGGGAATGGGCTATTAATAACTCAATTATTCCCTAGGCGTGTGGGTGAAGGGAATGCATATGTTACAGAATGTGTAGATTCAATTTTAACACGTCAGTCCCTTTAAAAATTAAAATTTCTTCTAAGGGCTTGAAGACCTTTAAAAATAATGCCAGCGCCTGTGCAGTGGCACCAGTCGCCGTTGCCAGGGACGACCCGCCCGCCCTCTCCACATCATTGGGGGCTTCGGTCCGCACCGGCCATGTTAATGAATCGTCACGTATAAGATTGTGGTGGCTCCGAGGAATAAAATCTGCGCGTGCAGGCCGCCATCTTTTAGGGCTGTCACCATACTTGGCAACGGCAACATAAAATCCAGCCCTCTGTGTTTCTCTCCCTCTCTGCAACCTTCTCTTTCTCTGCGTCCCACTCTCTTTCTCTCTCTCTCTGCGTCCCACTCTCTCTCTCTCTCTCTCTTTCTCTGCGTCCCACTCTCTTTCTCTCTCTCTCTGCGTCACACTCTCTCTCTCAGTGCGTCTCTCTCTCTCACTCTCTGCGTCTCTCTCTCTCACTCTCTGCGTCTCTCTCTCTCACTCTCTGCGTCTCTCTCTCTCTCACTCTCTGCGTCTCTCTCTCTATGCGTCTCTCTCTCTCTCTCTCTATGCGTCTCTCTCTCTCTCTCTCTCTGTGCGTCTCTCTCTCTCTCTGTGCGTCTCTCTCTCTCTCAGTGCGTCTCTCTCTCTCTCTCTCTGTCTGTCCCCCTCCCCGCTGTTGTAGGTTTTTGGAAGGGGGAGTCCTTCACCCAAAGGGGAAAAATAAACCCCAAGGCAGCTGTGCCCAGTGGGGTATGTGGTCTATGAGAGAATTTCAATAGATGGAAGAGCTCTCAACATTCCTGATCTTGCCTCCAGACTTGACTATTCCACTGCTCTGCTGGCCTCTCATCTTCCATAAACTTCAGTTCATTTAAAACTCAGCTGCCCTGTGTCCTAACTTTCATCAAGTCCTGTTCACATGTCATCCCCCTGTGCTCACTGGCCTACGTTGGCTCCTGCAACGCCTCAGTTTAAAAATTCTCATCCTTTTGTTCAAATCTTTCCATAGCTTCACCCCTCCCTATCTCTGTAACCTCCTCCAGCCCTACAATCCTCTGAGATCAATGAGCTGCTCCAATACCAGCCTTTTGTGCATCTCCGATTTTAATCACTGCAAGATTGGTAGCAGTGCCTTCAGTTGCCTGTGCCGTGACTCTGGAATTCCCTCTCTGAACCTCTCTGCCTCTCCACCTTTTAAGACTCTTAAAACCAACCTTCCTCCTGTCCTAAAGACTCTTTTTGTGGCTCGGTGTCAAATTTTGTTTGATGTCGCTCCTGTGAAGTGCCCTGGGAGGCTTTACTGTGTTAAAGGTGCTTTATAAATATAAGTTGTTGGTGAGCTGTCTGGGGATAGGGCTGATCCTCGAGTCCGACCCATGTGGATGTTTCCAGCATTTTGAGTTGTGATTCAGTGGATTTTCTCCTCCTCCCCTCCCAGAAGCTTCAAAGCTGCACAAACAGCTGGTGTCAAATAACCGGCCTGATGCGCTTTACAGCTAAGTATTTAGAAATTGACCCTCTTGCTCCACCAGTCGGTTGCAATCTTCTTCGTCCCCATCTCTTCCGTTCCGTCAGCCAAGTGCAGACTTTAGTGGTCCAGTACGTGGTTCCCTATCACTCATTGTAGAGCTCGATAATCCCGCGCAGCTCCACTGCAATTCCTATTGCTTAGTGACTGCATTAACTGTGAGGTTACCTTGTGCTTGTTTGAATTTAACTCGAGCCCCTTATTTTAAGTGTATTACAACAAAGCATTGGCTGTCCGATGGGATGCAGAGTGTTTGAGGAGGGTCCTGTTGTGAGCCGGCCGAGATGACCAGCCAACAGTGGGAGAGTCGCGGTTTGGGTCTGGCACCCCCAGGAGTGGGGAAATATGACCACTGCTGTCCCAATGACCACTGTGGGAGAGTGTCGATGGGGTGAGGACTCGAGCACAACAGCTGGCCACATAGAGCGGTTCTGACTGGTGACAGATACCCATGGAATCAGAGGACTGCAGAACAAACTGGATCAAATGGGAGATCTCCCTCCCTGGTGCATATCTTTGTCTGTCTGTCCGTCTGTCTCTCTCCCCTTTCATTACCTTCATTCTTACCTCAATCTCCTCCTCTTCCCACCTCCCTCCTTTCCCCATTTCCTCGCTTCCCATCCTTCCAATGTCCTGCCCCTTCTCCCTTTTTTGGTGTCCTCCCCTTCTGTCCCTTTCTCTCCCGCCCTCCCTTTCTCTCCCGCCCTCCCTTTCTCTCCCGCCCTCCCTTTCTCTCCCGCCCTCCCTTTCTCTCCCGCCCTCCCTTTCTCTCCCGCCCTCCCTTTCTCTCCCGCCCTCCCCCACCCCTCCCTTTTCTCTCCCTCCCTCTCTCCCTTTTCTCTCCCTCCCTCTCTCCCTTTTCACTCCCTCCCTCTCTCCCTTTTCTCTCCCTCCCTCTCTCCCTTTTCTCTCCCTCCCTCTCTCCCTTTTCTCTCCCTCCCTCTCTCCCTTTTCTCTCCTTCCCTTTTCCCTCCCTCCCTCCCTCCCTCCCTCCCTCCCTTTTCTCTCCCTCCCTCCCTTTTCTCTCCCTCCCTCCCTTTTCTCTCCCTCCCTCTCTCCCTTTTCTCTCCCTCCCTCTCTCCCTTTTCTCTCCCTCCCTCCCTCCCTCCCTCCCTCCCTTTTCTCTCCCTCCCTCCCTCCCTTTTCTCTCCCTCCCTCCCTCCCTTTTCTCTCCCTCCCTCCCTCCCTCCCTTTTCTCTCCCTCTCTCCCTCTCTCCCTCCCTTTTCTCTCCCTCTCTCCCTCCCTTTTCTCTCCCTCTCTCCCTCCCTTTTCTCTCCCTCTCTCCCTCCCTTTTCTCTCCCTCTCTCCCTTTTCTCTCCCTCTCTCCCTCCCTTTTCTCTCCCTCTCTCCCTCCCTTTTCTCTCCCTCCCTTTTCTCTCCCTCCCTCCCTCCCTCCCTCCCTTTTCTCTCCTTCCCTTTTCTCTCCCTCCCTTTTCTCTCCCTCCCTCCCTTTTCTCTCCCTCCCTCCCTCCCTCCCTCTTCTCTCCCTCCCTCTTCTCTCCCTCTTCTCTCCCTCTTTCCCTCCCTCTTCCCTCCCTCTTCTCTCCCTCTTCTCTCCCTCTTCTCTCCCTCTTCTCTCCCTCTTCTCTCCCTCTTCTCTCCCTCTTCTCTCCCTCTTCTCTCCCTTTTCTCTCCCTCTTCTCTCCCTTTTCTCTCCCTCCCTCCCTTTTCTCTCCCTCCCTCCCTTTTCTCTCCCTCCCTCCCTTTTCTCTCCCTCCCTCCCTCCCTTTTCTCTCCCTCCCTCCCTCCCTTTTCTCTCCCTCCCTCCCTCCCTTTTCTCTCCCTCCCTCCCTCCCTTTTCTCTCCCTCCCTCCCTCCCTTTTCTCTCCCTCCCTCCCTCCCTTTTCTCTCCCTCCCTCCCTCCCTTTTCTCTCCCTTTTCTCTCCCTTTTCTCTTTTTCTCTCCCTCCCTCCCTCCCCCTTTTCCCTCCCTCCCTCCCTCCCCCTTTTCCCTCCCTCCCTCCCTCCCCCTTTTCTCTCCCTCCCTCCCTCCCTCCCTCCCCCTTTTCTCTCCCTCCCTCCCTCCCCCTTTTCTCTCCCTCCCTCCCTCCCCCTTTTCTCTCCCTCCCTCCCTCCCCCTTTTCTCTCCCTCCCCCTTTTCTCTCCCTCCCCCTTTTCTCTCCCTCCCCCTTTTCTCTCCCTCCCTCCTCTCTCCCTCCCTCCTCTCTCCCTCCCTCCCTCCCTTTTCTCTCCCTCCCTCCCTCCCTCCCTCCCTCCCTTTTCTCTCCCTCCCTCCCTCCCTTTTCTCTCCCTCCCTCCCTCCCTTTTCTCTCCCTCCCTCCCTCCCTTTTCTCTCCCTCCCTCCCTCCCTCCCTCCCTCCCTTTTCTCTCCCTCCCTCCCTCCCTTTTCTCTCCCTCCCTCCCTCCCTTTTCTCTCCCTCCCTCCCTCCCTTTTCTCTCCCTCCCTCCCTCCCTTTTCTCTCCCTCCCTTTTCTTTCCCTCCCTCCCTCCCTCCCTCCCTTTTCCTTCCCTCCCTCCCTTTTCCTTCCCTCCCTTTTCCTTCCCTCCCTTTTCTTTCCCTCCCTTTTCTTTCCCTCCCTTTTCCCTCTCCCTCCCTTTTCCCTCTCCCTCCCTTTTCCCTCTCCCTCCCTTTTCCCTCTCCCTCCCTTTTCCCTCTCCCTTCCTCTCTCCCTCTCCCTTCCTCTCTCCCTCCCTTCCTCTCTCCCTCCCTTCCATCCTCCCTCCCATCCCTTCTGTCTTTCCCTCCTTCCCCTTCTGGTCCCCCCTTCCCTCCTCCCGTTTTTTAATCCCTTCCCTCCATCCTCTGACAGGCCCATGACCATCGCTTAGATGCTCACCTGCCGAATCTCCTCCTACACGTGTTAAGTGCAGAGCTCCCTGCCTTGATTTTGGCATTAACACAGCTCTGAGCCAATTGGAAATGCCCTTTATAAATTAGCTAGAGTAATTAATGTTTAATGAATTGGATATTCATTTTTTTTAATTGGCCACCTGCCTGTCTGTTTCAGTGGCTAAGCTGGGTTTTTGTCACTAGGTTATAGTATCGAACATGAACGTGCCTTTTCAAAGAAGCTCTTTGAAATCCTTTGTGATTAAACAGCTCCCCAGCTCCTTCCTTGCACTGTTAATATTGTTGGAGTTTTTTTAGTGCGGTGACCGTGCAATTGAGATGAATGTGATGTTGAGATTGGAGATGGCTGCATTCTCCGTGTTTTGCAATTATTAATTTGTTTCTGACAGTTCAAACTCTGACCTTGCAGCAAGGGTTTAAACTGCTGTGCGACTGTTTGATTTACTTATCTTTGCTGAGGAGGAGGAAATGCACATATTTGAAGCTGGGTTTCAAACCTGCTGAGCACCCTTCCCCTTGTTTAAAATCTGACAGTGCTACAGTCAGTTGTTTTATAATTTTTTTCAGGAGCTATTTTAACCTCCTTCTGATTCATGCTAGGTGGTAGTTCTGCAGATGATGCTGTCTCTTGTACCTCGTTTCTGGTTTGTGAGCCTGGGGGCAGTGATTGTCCTTGGACTGTTTCATCCTCGGGGCAACGACCAGGGACAGGAACCATAAAAACTCGTAGGCATATTAAAAAGAACAACTTCAGTTGTAAAAATGTTGGAGGTGGGGTAAAGGCTGTTTGACTGGGCAGGGCAGTTGGAGGCTGGAGGCCATGTGATGAAACCTGCAGGAATGTGTTGTTAACTGTACTGCTGGACAAGTTAGTTACCAGCTTGTTCCACCAGAAAACCTAAGTCTCTGTTTTTGGAATTTTAACTGCGTGTGAAGTGCGGTGTGACAGGGATAGGTTGGGCAGGCAGAGAGTGCACCTGCACTGTGCCAAAGGAGATGCACACAAGAAGTACGTGCAACAACCGTCATGGTGGCCTGTTGCCCGGTGAGCTACAGATCACAAATCAATGTTTGAAGGAGCGTGTGGGAGTAGAGGGTAGGGAGGAATGAGACCTAACTTCAACACAGGCTTTTAATACCAGCATCTCCTTCAACACTTTCCTGCTAGCCAGTTTGGGGCCCTGGGCCAGCGATGGAGTCTTGAGTTAACCCTTCAGTGCTTTTTTTCCCCCCAAAATTATACATTATTCATAAAATTTGTAAAAATACATTACAAAACAATTCAAATTGGACATTTCAAAAGTACAATAAAGATCAGTTTCTTTCAGTACAGTATATGAGGTGCCTCACTACCCTTGCCATTTCAAGTGATATTAACAATGTACATTTGCCACTGGTATCAGACCTACCGGCCGTCCATGTCTCCGCTTTAAAGACGTCTGCGACATGAAGTCCTGTGACATTGACCACAAGTCGTGGGAGTCAGTTGCCAGCGATCGCCAGAGCTGGCGGGCAGCCATAAAGGTGGGGCTAAAGCGTGGCGAGTCGAAGAGACTTAGCAGTTGGCAGGAAAAAAGACAGAGGCGCAAGGGGAGAGCCAACTGCGAAACCGCCCTGACAACCAATTTTATCTGCAGCACCTGTGGAAGAGCCTGTCGCTCTAGAATTGGCCTTTATAGCCACTCCAGGCGCTGCTCCACACACCTCTGACCACCTCCAGGTGCTTATTACCCATTGTCTCTCGAGACAAGGAGGCCAAAGAACAAGAGCATTTGCAATACACATCCAAAAACATTCTCTGGTGCATACAGCCTGCGGGATTTTACACAGTTTCCAGCCCCTCAATATACTTTGGCAGAAGGGCCTCACACAGTCCCCTTTCCCCATTGAGCCTTTGCAGCGGCTGCCCCAGGTTTTAGTGCAACCTCAACCTTCAGTGCTTTTTTTCCCCCCAAAATTTACTTTATTCATAAAAATCTGTAAAAAGAAATTACAAAACAGTTCCAATTTGCAGAAAGTGCAAAATAAATCCGTTTCTTTCGATACAGAACGTGAGTTTCCTCACAACCTTTCCATTCCATTTGACATGCAATGTACATTTTCATTCCACAGCAAAATCATTTTGGTGCAGACAGCCTGAGGGATTTTTTACATCGGTTCCAGCCCCTCGGTATACTACGGCGGGAGGGCCTTGCACTGTGGTCTTTCCCCATTGAGCCTTTGCCGTGGCTGCCCCAAGCTTTAGTGCGTCCCTCAGCACGTAGTCCTGGACCTTGGAATGTGCCAGTCTGCAACATTCGGTCATGGACAAGTCTTTGCGCTGGAAGACCAACAAGTTTCGGGCAGACCAAAGAGCGTCTTTCACTGAGTTGATGGTCCTCCAGCAGCAGTTGATATTTATCTCAGTGTGCATCCCTGGGAAGAGCCCGTAGAACACAAACTCCTGTGTTACAGAGCCGCTCGGGATGAACCTTAACAAAAACCACTGCATCTTTTTGCGCACCTGCTTTGCAAAGGCACATTCCAGAAGGATGACGGTCTCTTCCCCACCACAGACACCTTGAGGGCGGCGTGCGGAGGTGGTGAAATTCTGGGCATGCAGGAAGGATCTGACTGGGAGGGTCCTTCTTACCACCAGCCAAGCTACTACTTGGTGCTTGTTTGAAAGTTCTGGTGATGAGGCATTCTGCCAAATTACTTTGGCTGTCTTGAACCCTTCAGTGCTGGCTTGATGTTTGTGTAAAGCACCCTTTTTGCATTTGAAGAGATGTGTCTCAGCAGAACCGAGTCTTGCCTCCTCTCTGTCAACACGTCCCACCTCTGGCCATCTCTACGTCAGCACCAAGCTGAGTTTGTAACTGCGGTATATTTATTTCATTGAAGTGCTTCACTGTGCCTCGCGTCTCATTCAAATGCAAATGTTTGACCTCATTTTATATGCAATGTGTTCTTTTTCCCGAATTCCTCGGGGTCCTCTGTAATTGCTTCTGATTTTATGGGTGCAGGTAGGGTTGCCAAGCCTCCAGGACTGTCCTGGAGTCTCCCCAGGAATTCAAAATTATCCTCCAGGACACTGCTGTGAGCAAAAAAAAACTGAAACGTCATAACGTTAAACAAAATTGTATTTTTCAAATTGTCTTTGAACATCTTGGTTTACTAGTTAAAGTAGTACTGGAGGTGGGGGAAAATAGCTGTTCCACTCATGGTCAAGGTTTATCCAATTGGATAATAGAGTCTCTCTGCTTTCCAAAGAACAAAGAACAAAGAAAATTACAGCACAGGAACAGGCCCTTCGGCCCTCCAAGCCTACGCCGATCCAAATCCTCTATCTAAACCTGTCGCCTATTTTCTAAGGGTCTGTATCTATTTACTTCCTGCCCATTCATGTATCTGTCTAGATACATCTTAAAAGATGATATCGTGCCCGCGCCTACCACCTCCGCTGGCAATGCGTTCCATGCACCCACCACCCTCTGCGTAAAGAACTTTCCACGCATATCCCCCCTAAACTTTTCCCCTTTCACTTTGAACTTGTGTCCCCTTGTAATTGAATCCCCCACTCTGGGAAAAAGCTTCTTGCTATCCACCCTGTCTATACCTCTCATGATTTTGTACACCTCAATCAGGTCCCCCTTCAACCTCCGTCTTTCTAATGAAAATAATCCTAATCTACTCAACCTCTCTTCATAGCTAGCGCCCTCCATACCAGGCAACATCCTGGTGAACCTCCTCTGCACCCTCTCCAAAGCATCCACATCCTTTTGGTAATGTGGCGACCAGAACTGCACGCAGTATTCCAAATGTGGCCGAACCAAAGTCCTATACAACTGTAACATGACCTGCCAACTCTTGTACTCAATACCCCGTCCGATGAAGGAAAGCATGCCGTATGCCTTCTTGACCACTCTATTGACCTGCGTTGCCACCTTCAGGGAACAATGGACCTGAACACCCAAATCTCTCTGTACATCAATTTTCCCCAGGACTTTTCCATTTACTGTATAGTTCACTCTTGAATTGGATCTTCCAAAATGCATCACCTCGCATTTGCCCGGATTGAACTCCATCTGCCATTTCTCTGCCCAACTCTCCAGTCTATCTATATTCTGCTGTATTCTCTGACAGTCCCCTTCATTATCTGCTACTCCACCAATCTTAGTGTCGTCTGCAAACTTGCTAATCAGACCACCTATACTTTCCTCCAAACCATTTATGTATATCACAAACAACAGTGGTCCCAGCACGGATCCCTGTGGAACACCACTGGTCACACGTCTCCATTTTGAGAAACTCCCTTCCACTGCTACTCTCTGTCTCCTGTTGCCCAGCCAGTTCTTTATCCATCTAGCTAGTACACCCTGGACTCCATGCGACTTCACTTTCTCCATCAACCTACCATGGGGAACCTTATCAGACGCCTTACTGAAGTCCATGTATGTGACATCTACAGCCCTTCCCTCATCAATCAACTTTGTCACTTGCTCAAAGAATTCTATTAAGTTGGTAAGACATGACCTTCCCTGCACAAAACCATGTTGCCTATCACTGATAAGCCCATTTTCTTCCAAATGGGAATACATCCTATCCCTCAGTATCTTCTCCAGCAGCTTCCCTACCACTGACGTCAGGCTCACCGGTCTATAATTACCTGGATTATCCCTGCTACCCTTCTTAAACAAGGGGACAACATTAGCAATTCTCCAGTCCTCCGGGACCTCACCCGTGTTTAAGGATGTTGCAAAGATATCTGTTAAGGCCCCAACTATTTCCTCTCTCGCTTCCCACAGTTCCTGGGATAGATCCCATCTGGACCTGGGGACTTGTCCACCTTAATGCCTTTTAGAATACCCAACACTTCCTCCCTCCTTATGCCGACTTGACCTAGAGTAATCAAACATCTGTCCCTAACCTCAACATCCGTCATGTCCCTCTCCTCGGTGAATACCGATGCAAAGTACTCGTTTAGAATCTCACCCATTTTCTCTGACTCGACGCATAACTTTCCTCCTTTGTCCTTGAGTGGGCCAATCCTTTCTCTAGTTACCCTCTTGCTCCTTATATATGAATAAAAGGCTTTGGGATTTTCCTTAACCCTGTTTGCTAAAGATATTTCATGACCCCTTTTAGCCCTCTTAATTCATCGTTTCAGATTGCGCCTACAATCCCGATATTCTTTCAAAGCTTCGTCTTTCTTCAGCCGCCTAGACCTTATGTATGCTTCCTTTTTCCTCTTAGCTAGTCTCACAATTTCACCTGTCATCCATGGTTCCCTAATCTTGCCATTTCTACCCCTCATTTTCACAGGAACATGTCTCTCCTGCACGCTAATCAACCTCTCTTTAAAAGCCTCCCACATATCAAAAGTGGATTTACCTTCAAACAGCTGCTCCCAATCTACATTCCCCAGCTCCTGCCGAATTTTGGTATAGTTGGCCTTCCCCCAATTTAGCACTCTTCCTTTAGGACCACTCTCGTCTTTGTCCATGAGTATTCTAAAAATTACGGAATTGTGATCACTATTCCCAAAGTAGTCCCCTACTGAAACGTCAACCACCTGGCCGGGCTCATTTCCCAACACCAGGTCCAGTATGGCCCCTTCCCGAGTTGGACTATTTACATACTGCTCTAGAAAACCCTCCTGGATGCTCCTTACAGATTCTGCTCCATCTAGACCTCTAACATTAAGTGAATCCCAGTCAATGTTGGGAAAATTAAAATCTCCTATCACCACCACCCTGTTGCTCCTACATCTTTCCATAATCTGTTGACATATTTGTACCTCTATCTCACGCTCGCTGTTGGGAGGCCTGTAGTACAGCCCCAACATTGTTACCGCACCCTTCTTATTTCTGAGTTCTGCCCATATTGCCTCACAGCTCGAGTCCTCCATAGTGCCTTCCTTCAGCACAGCTGTGATATCCTCTTTGACCAGTAATGCAACTCCTCCACCCCTTTTACCTCCCTCTCTATCCCGCCTGAAGCATCGGTATCCTGGGATATTTAGTTGCCAATCATGCCCTTCCCTTAACCAAGTCTCAGTAATAGCAATAACATCATACTCCCAGGTACCAATCCAAGCCCTAAGTTCATCTGCCTTACCTACTACACTTCTTGCATTCAAACAAATACACCTCAGACCACTAGTCCCTTTGCGTTCATCATCTGCTCCCTGCCTACTCTTTCCCTTAGTCACGCTGACTTCATTATCTAGTTCCTTACAGGCTTTACTTACTACATCCTTACTCTCCACTGACCTCATTTGGTTCCCATCCCCCTGCCACATTAGTTTAAACCCTCCCCAACAGCGTTAGCAAAAGCACCCCCAAGAACATTGGTTCCAGTCCGGTCCAGGTTGGATGTGGGAAGGCAGTTGCGCCTGGAGGATGGACCAATGACGTGGGGGTGGGGTGGTTTGAGGCAGGAGGTCATGTGATGAAGCCTCCGGGAATACACCCAATCGGATTTGGCAACCTGAAGTGGGGACAGTGGGTTTATTTCCTTCTGCATGCAAACACTTTTTGATGGAACACTCCAGTTTTGATCCTCAACTCCCTTACTCATTTTTCTGCTGTGAAGAATGACAATTGCGGATGGCCCCTCATTGTGTGTCAATACTCCTTTTGTTTTTAAATAGTTGGTCAAGTATTCCAATGGTTAAAAGATTCATATTTGTTTCTGAGAGTGAAATTAGACAAGTAACCCCTGGTATTGTCAGTCCCTGGCTGCCTCTATAGGGAAGAGAGGTACGAAGCCTTTGTGCATTTGAAGGCGTTGTGTGTTAATAGGTAGAAGGGAGGGTCAATGAGCTTGGATGACGCTTGTGGAGACTGGGAGATGTCATCTCTTGTTTGGGGTCAGGGTTCAGGATCCAACTGAGCAGCTTTGGAGGCTACATAAAGAAGAAAGATTTACATTTATGCAGTGACATTTTGGATGTCCCAAATCCTTTACAGCCGTTGAAGTGTAGTCACTGCTGTAATGTAGGAAATGTGGTGGCACAGGAATTTGTGCACAGCAAGCTCCCACAAACAAGAAGGCGATAATGATCAGATTTTTTTTTAAGTGAAGTTGTTTGAGGGATAAACGTTGGTCAGGACACAAAGCAGAATTCCTTTGCTGTTCTTCAAAATAGTGGCGGCGGGATCTTTGACATCCTGCTGCGAGGCAAGATTCAGCCTTGGTTTAACGTCTCATCTGAAAGACGGAACCTGCAACAGTGCAGCGGGAGTTGAACCCGCAACCTCCTGATATCGTGGGAATCCAGATTAGGCAGACAATATGGAGCAGAATGCCAATGTCGACATGACAGGCCAAATGTCTGTGTGCAACAATATTCTATGATGTGATGACCTAGTCCGCCATCTGTCCTAGTTTTGGTGCAAGGGTGGTGACCCCAGTCCAGCCCTTCCTTTGTCTGCCTGTAGTTTTCTTTTCACACTGCGGAAGGTGGAAGTGTCCCTTTAAGAGGAATGGAGGGATGGAGTTGGGAG
Organism: Heterodontus francisci; assembly: GCF_036365525.1. NCBI lineage: Eukaryota > Metazoa > Chordata > Chondrichthyes > Heterodontiformes > Heterodontidae > Heterodontus > Heterodontus francisci. The sequence goes on along the minus strand of NC_090389.1, from coordinate 84,957,250 downwards.
AGTGCAGGTGCTTCCTGTTTGTTGCCTTTTTGGGACACTTCCATGGCGCTCCCAGTACAGTCAGACAGATAACAAGATTGAACAACTTTCCCACAGTTCTACTATCCCCTAACAGACATTAATGGCATTCTCAGATGGTGGTGACTGCCGTGTTAACTCTCAGGGTGCTGTCACGATGCCAGTTACGTGCTCCCCTTCTCATAAAAAAAGCACAGAAATACTACTTTAAATTGCGCCCTAGAGTCACTTGAACGTTTAAGATTGAGTATTTAAAAATGATGTTGTGCAACACTCAAATTTCCCCTAATTAGCATAAAGATGGGAGGAGTGCAGCTCATTTCACGCAGAGTTGGGTTTCAGAATTCGTTGTCACATCATTCAAAGTCAGTCACAAGGGGCAGTTAGATGAAACGCTTGAAAAGAAATGTTAGAGATTATGGGGAAACAGCAGGAAAAATGGGCTTTGTAAGAATTGCTCCAGTGTGGTGCTAGCACAAGCACAAGGCAGAATGGCCTCCCTCTGTGTATAAATGACTTGCGATTCTATGAAAATGCTTGCAGAAGCCTGCTGCAGTGATCCAGGTCGACTTTAAAGGTCCCACAATGTTATTCAAAGAAGAGCAGGGAAATCTCCCAGTGTTCAGGCCAATATTCTCACCAGTTACTGACCTAACCCTGCAAATGTTTTTTTTAAGGTGACTGTTGCGGGGAAAGGGCAGGGGAATTGGATTAATTGGATCGAAGTTTTGAAGAGTCAGCATTCACATATCGGGCTGAATGGTCGTCTCCTGTGCTGAGATTCTATGATTTACCTTATTATTGTTCGTGAGGTATTGCTGTGCATAAATTTGCCTATAAAACAGCGTCTGTGCCCATTAAGGTAGTGTGTTGTACGTGAAGCACGTTTGAGAGATGTGCACAAGTTTTTTTCTTCATTTCACCGTCAACCAGACTCTTTAGTAATGGCTTCAGTGGTCACCAAAGGTTTTGTCTGAGTAAAGTTGGGTGTACTGAAATGGGTAATTGCTGTGCCGCCCACAGACATGGTGGTTTCAATCCCTGACCTCGGCGTGAACCAGGGATCGTATCACTTAGCATTGCACCAGATATTCGTTACAAGATCCTGGGAGCCTCACAACAGTTTCATTTCAAAATATTGGTGCATCTCAGATTCTTTTTTATATATTCATTCATGGTGCGTGAGTATTACTGGCTTGACCATCCCTAATTGCCCTTGAGAAGGTGGTGGTGAGCTGGCTTGAATACAACTGAGTGTCTTGCTAGGCCATTTCAGAGGGAAGTTGAGAGTCAGCCACATTGCTGTGGCTCTGGAGTCACAGACCAGGTAGGGACAACAGATTTCCTTCCCTAAAGGGCATTAGTGAACCAGATTTTTTTTTTTTGATGACAATCCAGTAGTTTCACGGTTACGATTACTGATTTTAGCTTTTTATTCCCAATTTTATTTTATTAATTGAATTTAAGTTCCACTGCTGTCCTGGTGGGATTTGAACCCACGTCTCCAGGTCATTAATCCAAGTCTCTGGAGTGCTAGTCCAGTAACATAACCACTATGCTACCGTACCCCGACAAACCATATAATGCCTGCTATGTAAGAAGTGTGTTTACTGGCAGCACTGGTGTTTTGACTGAGATTGCGCATGTTAAAATGACGGGTGACTTTGTTCGGGATCTCTCACCTCTGCTGCCCCTGACCTGGGATGGGGGTGGTGAGGGGGTGGATGTGTTGGTGGTGGGGGGCGGTATGCCTGGCACTGATGCAGGGTGCCAGAAGTCTGAAGTGTTCCCTCACCTTTACGATCAGTGCCTGAAATGGGAAGTGTTCCACTTTTCTTGTTGCTCAACAGCTCTTCACTTGGAGGTGCAATTGTTTTTAAAGTATATTAATAATCAGTGGCGTAACGTGCAGATGTGAATGAAATTTAATCTCTGGCACAGCAAGAGGGTCTTTCCCCCTGAGGTTGCACTGCACCAGTCAAAGAGTTTGAACCAGACTTATTAAACAGCAGGGAGGAGGGTTGGGGTCTGTGCCAGCTGTGTGTATTTTTCTCACTCCAGTTTCCAAGCAACAACAACTTGCTTTCATATACCGCCTTTGAGGTAGTAAAACGTCCCAATGAGCTTCACAGGAACATCATAAGACAAAATAATGAGCACATATGGAGACATTAGGAGAGGTGATCAAAAGCTTGGCGAAAGAGGTAGGTTTTAAGGACATAACCACAGAAGAGTTCAGAAGATGCACTTGCTCAACTGGTGAATCGGGTGTCAGCGAATATTAAAAATGAAGTCTATCTGAGTTGGAAAGGGTGATTTTCCTCTTTGTATCTCCTTCCAAGCACAGATCAGACTGTCGGGACAATAGTTTTGATTGAACAGGTTCTGTTCCCTTGAAAAGAGAAGACTGAGGTCTTTAAAATGATGAAGAGTTTGGGAGGGGAGACATGAGAAGATGTTTCCACTTGTGAGGGCCATAAATGTAAGATTGTCACTCATAGTAAATTCAGGAGGGAGTTCAGAAGAAACTTCTTTTTCCAGAGAGTGGTTAGAATGTGGAACTCATTACCACTAGGAGAGGTTGAGGCGAATAGCATAGATACATTTAAGGGGAGGTTTGATGAGCACATGAAAGAGGAGGGAACAGGAGGATATGTTGATAGGGTTAAAAGAAGTAGGATGGGAGAAGGCTTGTGTGGAGCATGAATGCTGACATGGGTCAGTTAGTTGGGAGGAATGGCTTATTTCTTTGCTGTACATTCTCTGTAATTCTGTGTGTGATAGGAGATCAAACATCACAAACTAGCATCTTGCAGTATTACTAAGAGGACTGGTGGAAATTTAACAGAATTTTATCGATGGAACTTTCACCTGTGGTTATTTCACATCCTCAGGAAACTTGTTTTAAATTCATGACAATTATTGTTTGGTTGTCTCGGAGTTGTTTGAAGACTGAGATTCCAGTTGACCGGTGTGGATTAGCATAACTCTGGGTACATTCACTTTATTGCAGACCCCTATACCGGAGCTCTTCTCCTTCCACTTGCAATTTAAAGTGCCTCTCCAGCCTTCCCTGTCAGCTTGTCAAGGTAGTTTTTTTGTGATCATCTTTTATCTCGGGTAGGCACAGCTCTACAGGCCTTTTGTGGCACTTTTAGTGTTACTGCGGATAAGATTTACAAGAATGGTTCCAGGGATAAGGGACTTCAGTCGTGTGGAAAAGCTGGGGTTGTCTTCCTTAGAGAAGAGAAGGTTGAGAGGAGATTTGATAGAGGCGTTCAAAATCACGGACAGAGTAGATAGAGAGACACTGTTCTCATTGGCTGAAGGGTTGAGAACCAGATAAACGAATTGGAGGCGACATGAGGGAAAACTGCTTTACGCAGCAAATGGTTAAGTTCTGGAATGCAGTGCCTGAGAGTGTGGTGGAGGCAGGTTCAATCGAGGCATTCAAAAGAGAATTGGATAAGCACCTGAAGAGAGAAAATCCACAGGGCTACGGGGAAAGGGCGGAGGAGTGGGAAGAGCGAAATTGGTTTTGCAGAGAGCTGGCATGGGCTGAATGGGCCGAATGGCCTCGTTCTGCACTGTAAGCGTGCTACTAAAAGCACAATGGCAAATGTGGAGTTCTCCTGCTTGGTGAACTCGGGGAAGAATGTAGAGCAGCACTGGGGAAACACATCTGTTCACGGGTCTTGCTGTCTGGTCCATTTGCTCCACTTGTAGCTGTGGGTGCAAAAAGAACCCGGCAGGAGGGTGGGGGAAGGGTAGTGGCAGTGAGGTGACGCTACCCTTAAAAATACATTCTCTGGATGTGGGTGTCACTGGCACGGCTGGCTTTGATTGTCCATCCCTCGTTGTCCTTGAGAAGGTGGCGGTGGTGATGAGCCTCCTTCTTGAACCTTTCGTGTGCCGTGCTATTTGCTGATTCTTAACAGAAGATGGTTTGCTGCAGTGACTATCCTCACCTTAACCAGCAGCACATGCTTCTGGAACTAAACTGCTAAATGAATCTCCAAGAGACTGGGAATGTGGACAAATGTGCTGTCAGTCCTGATTGGAGCATGTCCGTCATCCTGCTTAGTGATTTGTGCATTTTTCTGTAACAGCAGTGACGTAAAGATGCGTTCATGAATTTTCAAGATATATTTTATGTTGGAAAGACTGACTTCCTCCAGAGTCTAATTGATGTCATTTTTTAAACAAAAAGCAAAAATCTATCAAAATGATTTGTTGAGGCAACCTCTATGATGATGTGCCTCCTTATTATTGGATATTGTATTTATAAAATGTAAATTTTATAAAATTACTGAAGGGTATTTGCACAGAGGTTTTTGAGAGCTCTTTAATGTGATGGTTAAAGTCTTGTCATTTTGTGATTTTTGAGGTGATCTGTTTTAAAGTTGTCACGATTAAATGGATTTGGTAGGTTCTCTATCTTCCCTCTCCATCTCCCTCCCTCTATCGCTTTATCTCTGTCTATCTCTCTGCCTCATTCTCTACTCTTTTCTGAAGGTTGTTCGAGTTTGGTCACCCTCTGGCACATCACCCAAGTGGTAGCAGCCAATTTGTGTACAAGACGTTCCCACAAACTCACCAAGGCTCCTTCAACAGCACCTTCCAATCCCGCAACCTCTACCACGCAGAAGGACAAGGGCAGCAGATGCATGGGAACACCACCACCTGCAAGTTCCCCTCCAAGCCACACACCATCCTGATTTTTTTTTTTATTCATTCATGGGATGTGGGCGTTGCTGGCCAGGCCAGCATTTATTGCCCATCCCTAATTGCCCTTGAGAAGGTGGTGGTGAGCTGCCTTCTTGAATTTGGAACTATATCGCTGTTCCGTCACTGTCTCTGGGTCAAAATCCTGGAACTCCCTTCCTAACAGCACTGTGGGTATACCTACCCCACATGGACTGCAGCGGTTCAAGAAGACAGCTCACCACCACCTTCTCAAGGGCAATTAGGGATGGGCAATAAATGCTGTCCTCGCCAGCGAAGCCCACATCCCCTGAATGAATTTTTTTAAAAAGCAATGTGATAAATGACCAGCTCATCATTTTTTTTCAGTCATGTTGGCTAAGAGATGAATATTACTCAGGACACTGGGGATAACTCCCCTGCTGCTCTTCAAATAGTGTCATGGGATCTTTTATGAAAACTTGAGAAGGCTGAGGAAGCCTCGATTTAATGTTTCATCCGAAAGATGACATCTCCGACAGTGTAGCACTCCCTTGGTACTGCACTGGGAGTGTCAGGCTAGATTTTGTGTTCAGTGTGGGACTCAAACCCATGACAGTTTAACTCGGACAAGAGTGTGACCTACTGGGCCATGGCTGATATCTTCTTGCAACATGAAAATTATTTTATTGGGAAATGTTGACTTGGTAGGGAGTAGAATTCGGGGTGGAACGGGGCTGTTTAAGTAATCCGTTAACTGCAGAATATCATCCATTCAGAATGAATGGGTAATTAATGGAGCAATGGCTGACAGGAATGGAAGTTTCAGAGATTAGATGGGGCCTACAATTCACAGGGTCTTCTTGTTGTCTTTGCAGGACTGTCCACAGATTCTTCCCTCCACGGAAATCTTCATCCCAGTGGGAGTGGTCAAGCCAATCACACTCGCTGCCAAGAACCTGCCCCAGCCGCAGTCAGGACAGCGGAGCTATGAATGTATCTTCAACATCCAGGGCACCATGCATCGTGTGCCAGCTTTGCGATTCAACAGCACCAGCGTGCAGTGCCAGAACACCTCGGTAAGCAAATGGTGGGCAGCCCTGCCCTGTCCAAGCTCGATACTGTGTGTGTGTATTGGGTTTCAGAAAAAAAAAAATGTGTTTCTTCATCTCGGGGTGTCCCAAAGTGCTTGACAGCCAATGAAATACTGTTTGAAGTGAAACCAGTGTTGGAATGTAGCAACCAAACTACCCACGGCAATAATCTGTTTATTGAGGGTTGTTGGTTAAGGGATATATATTGGTCAAGTTTCCTTCTTCGAACTAGTGTCGCGGGATTTTTTACATCTACTAGCGAGGGCAGACGGGGCCTCGGTTTAACATCCCATCTTGAAGACTGCACCACTAACAGTGTAGCGCTCCCTTAATGCTGCACCAGGAATGTCAGCCTGGATTGGGTGCTGAAGTCTCTGGAATATTTTAGGTCAAGCTGCAGTAAATCAGTTTGAGATTACACTGGTTGGTTCTGTGCTTTCAATGATGAAATCATTTCTTGCAGTTTTGGGTGTGATCCCCTTGGCTGGCTGTGGTGATGTAATTGTGCAAGAATCATTGCTGTTTACATACACTATTATTTTTGTTTCCACCCTTCTGCCACTTTGCAGACTCCTTCAGAGCTCTGTTAGCTCAGCTCAATCACCATTCCCCGTCTGGGCCAAGGTGATGAGTGTTGACAAGTTATTCAAAGATGGAGGGGCATCTCAAAGCCAAAACTGCATGTAAAGCTGCTGCAACCATCATTTTTCAACGGGGTCACAGCACGACGCTCGAGCCTGTTCCAGCATTCAATGAGATCGTGGTGGATCTGTATCTTAACTCCATCTACCTGTTTTGGTTCTGTGCCCCTTAATACTGACCTTAATACCATTATGTCTATCATTCTCAGTTTATAAATTTGGATGAGTTTCAGTGAGATGCTCTGGGTTTGTAAGGAATACTGCCTGGCATTTGAGCAACTCATATCTCCCTCACATATATGCGACAGAGGGAACCCTGTGGTACCTTATCCACTTGGCAGTTTTCATCTGAGAGCTTCTGTTTGACCATGCGGGGCAGCGTAACAGAGGTCAACCTGCACCTAACTTTCTCTCTCTCTTACACCTCCCTCCCTCCGTCCTCCTCCCAATCTCTCACCACCCTCTCTCTGCCACTCTCTCCCCCCCCTCACTCTCTCCCCCCCCCTGCAACCCCCGCTCTTACCCCCCTGCAACCCCCGCTCTTACCCCCCCGCAGCCCCCCGCTCTTACCCCCCCGCAGCCACCTGCTGTTACCCCCCGCAACCCCCACTTTTCCTCTCTGTCTTTTGCACTCACCCACATTCAAGCAGAACTGTCTGGATGGTGACCTTTGACTGAGGTCATCAAACGCAGCACAGCCTGGAGATCTGCCCCGGACCCCCCTTTATTATTGTCTGAGAGCAGCAGTGAGCCGCCCTCTGCACAGTGCGGGCGGAAGTGGAAGGGAGGGACTGTGCCACAAAGCCCTGGACTTTATTTGACAATGACAAATTGCTCTTCTGAATAAGAATTTACAGTGAGTTGCAGCTACAATGATGCAGTGTTTGCAGAAACAATGAACTCACAGAGGAATGCATCAAGTTACTTCTTATCAAGATAGCCAGGGTTAATGATTGGGTTCTTACTGTGCCCCACACGCAATGTGGCGCTGCTTGGCATTGTCTGTGTGGGGGAAGGGTGAGTAGGCATTGCTTTGTCAATCTCTGTTCAGTATGGACAGCTGATTAGTCCTTTTACAATGATGTACTGCTACTGTTTGAATAGTGCCTGAGAAGGGGTTTGTGTGTACAGTTTTTTTCAAATAATCCAGTAAATGGTCAATAGAACACCATAGACATTTTTTTGAGGAATGCAAACTGTCTGAACCATGTGGACTAACTGCTCATTATTGTGTACTGCCGTTTGTAAAGCTGCTGAGTTTACAAAGTGGACGTATTCATCAATGTCGTTGAATTTTTGACTGAGCGTGCATTGTCACTTCAAGATATGCATGCGACTGAGGGTCCCCGCGGTGCCCGCAGGTCAGACATGACGTTCATTAGTCAGTGACCAGGGAGATCAAAGGTTTCTGAAGGAATAGTGCGTGGGTTAGATTCTGGTGGGCTTTGGGCGGGGGGTTGGTGGGGTGGTGGTGTCAGGTGGTGTCTTGGGATGCTGGGGTGAAACCTAGATCCGATCAGCATGGTTAACACCATCTCTGTGTAACAGTCCAGTGGATGGTGGAATATGAAATCAGTCTTTATCTAGTTCCTATTGGGCAAGTGCAAAACCACAGCTCAGTAGCCTCGCACTCATCCGTGAGTCAGAAAGTCGCGGGTTCAAGTCGTGCACCAGGAAATTGAGGACAAATCCATTCTGACACTCCCAGTGCAGTACTGAGGGAGTGCTGCACTGTCAGAGGTGCCATCTTTTGCATGAGATGTTAAACTGAAGCCCCATCTGTGCTCTCAGGCTTAAAAGATCCCATGACACTATTCAGAGAATTGCTAGGGAGTTCTCCCTGATGTCCTGGACAACATTTATCTTTCAACCCACACCTAACACTCATGATCTGGCCATTTATTTCATTGCAGTTTTGGGAGCTTGCTGTACCTACATTACAATAGTGAGTGCACCTCCAAAGTATTTAATTGGTTGTAAAGTGCTTTAGGGCATCCTGTGGTGGTAATTGTGCTGTATTCTTTCTTGGAGTGCGATTGCTCATGTTGTGATGCCCAGTAGGAGTTGAGGTGTATCAGCCCAAATGTGTTTAACGTTGAATCTTTATCCCACCTTTCTGAGGTGGGAGAGTCAGGGCCATAGAGGTCATCAAACTGTCTTGCCATGCTGTTTCCTTGCTGAGCTCTTGGGTGCCTGCAGTTGATGCTGTGCGGTGCAGGTAGTTCAGGTTGATGAGAATCTGGGCTCTGATCCATCGGGCGTCTTTCAACCACACACGATAAGATCGAAATATTCAGTCAGTTATGTTTCGAGGTGTTGAAAATGCATTCATGGAATTTTCACCAACCGGTTCCAAAAGGAACCCGTTCACAACATCGCTAAAGGCAGCATGCACACCCATGTGGGCAATCCTTTGGTGAGCGAGTCCAGGATCAAACCAGATTTGATCCAGGTCGAGGCACTGAGCGACCCTTTCTGAAAGGGTGGCAGCTTGACAATTGTGACCAGCTGGCACTGTTGCGCCATCCGAGAGGAAATTGTGCCAATGTGCTGTCTGTACTCTGATTCTAGCCGCACACCAGAGTTATTAATCTTCGGGTAATGATGTGAACAGTTGAGGTGACAAGGCTGACACAGAGCACAGATTTGAACTGCGTTGGCTGGGCACTGTGTGTAGGATTTGTGCCTGTCAAATGTCTAACTGGCTGGATTTAAAGGCCAACTGAATGAATGGTGCAGTGTTTTGCAAGTGCATTTACTCAGCTCCCTCTCAGCTCCAATGTACAGGACACAATCCATGGATAAAGTCTGCCGCCCAGTGAGGAATCTGTACTATGTGTACTGTGCTGTCTTTGCTGAATTTCTGTCCTCACTTTATCTACTTTTCCAATTGAGTGAGGAGGAAGAAATATTTTTGTGCTCATCAAATCTTATTCTTGGGGAGTGGAATGCTTCCTGTTTCTGGTAGTGAGTGTCAGATTTCAAGTGTTCCCTTGTTAAGCAAAGACAAAGAAAGTCTTGCATTTACATAGCACCTTTCACAAGCTCGGGACCTCCCAGAGCACTCAAGAGCCAATGAAGTAATTAAGAAATGCTATCACTGTCTTAATGTAGGGAATGCAGCAGCCAGTTTGTGCACAGCAAGCTCCCACAAAATGTGATGATGGACAGACAATCTGTTTTAGTGATGGTGGTTGAGTGGAGAGAGAATCCCCTGCCCTTCTTCAAAATAGTGTTCTGGGATCTTTTACATCTATCTGAGGGGGCCTTGGCTTAATGTATGTTCTGAAAGACGTCACCTCTGACAGTGCAGCACCCCCTCAGTACAGCTGTGGGAGTGCCATCCGAGATTAGGTGCTCAAGTCTTTGGAGCGGGTCTTGAACCTGTCACCTGACTTGGAGGTGAGAGTGCTCCCCACTGACGGTGAAATGCAGACTTATCACTCAGCATTCAGGAGAGCTTTGGGCAGCCAGCATTGGTAGCAGAGGCTTGTCAGAGGTAGAGTGGGTTCATTTAATTATACTCTGCGAGGCTCCTCATTACACACTGGAGACTGACAGGTGAGCTGCGTTATCAAAACCATTGCGATCCCTTATTGCTTTTGAAAGCATGTTGTGATTTTTATCTGCACTCCCACTGCTGCCTCCTTATCTAAACAGGCAGCATAGATCCTGCAGGCGTGCCTTTCCGTTTTCCTCAAGTTCGCCTCACGCTTCTGGGACAGTGTGTGGGTCACAGCCAGTGCTGCCTCTGCTCATGAGGAAGCTCATTGCAGCAGATCATAGGGGATTAATCCTGTTTCCAGCACTTGCTGGCAAAGAAAGGCAGAATGTAACTGGATGATGGATTGCACAGACGTTGGGACTTGCTCAGCACAGGAGGCAGCAGCTGTCTCCTTGCCACCTTGGGACGGATGGGCAGGGGAGTTCCTTCCCTGCAGAAATTCATTCACTACGTTGGGGCATTTCACACCGTACTGTGCCACGCAGAAGCTGGGGCTGTTCTCAGAGAAGAGAAGGTTGAGAGGAGATTTGATAGAGGTGTTCAAAACCATGAGCAGGTCAGGACTGAGCAGATAGAGAGAAACTGGTCCTGTTGGCGAAAGGGTGGAGAACCAGAGCACACCGATTTAAGGTGATTGGCAAAAGAATCAAAGGCGACATAAGGAAAAACTTTTCTGTGCTGTGAGCGGTTAGGATCTGGAATGCACTGCCTGGGAGTGTGATGGAGGCAGGTTCAAAAGGATAATTATCTGAAGGGGAATATTTCCATGGCTACAGGGAAAGGGCGGAGGAATGGGACTAGTTTGTTTTAGTTTTAGAGATACAGCACTGAAACAGGCCCTTCGGCCCACCGAGTCTGTGCTGACCATCAACCACCCATTTCTACTAATCCTACCCTAATTCCATATTCCTACCACATCCCCACCTGTCCCTATATTTCCCTACCACCTACCTATACTAGGGGCAATTTATAATGGTCAATTAACCTATCACCCTGCAAGTCTTTGGAATGTGGGAGGAAACCGGAGCACCCGGAGGAAACCCACGCAGACACAGGGAGAACTTGCAAACTCCACACAGGCAGTACCCAGAATTGAACCCGGGTCCCTGGAGCTGTGAGGCTGCAGTGCTAACCACTGTGCCACTGTGCCGCCCAAAATTGCTCTTGCAGGGAATCAGCGCGGACTCGACAGGCTGAGTGGCCTCCTGTACTATAAGCATTCTAAATTTAAAGATCAAAAGATATCGTATTGCAGCTGACTGGCTGCACCATGCATATGGCAGTCAGAGGCGCTATGGTTCCCACTCCTGAGCACTATCCAGTGACTTCTAGAGAGAGAGAGAGAACCTGGAATTACAGAAGGTTAGCGGATGATTTGATTGAGGTTTTAGGCTTTTGATAGTAAGTAGATAGAGAGAGAATTTTTCCAGCTCCTGGAGTAAGTTCAGGACAAGGGGACATGACCTTAAAATTGGGGTCAGGCCATTCAGGAGAGAAGTTAGGAATCACTCCTTCACGCAAAGGGTGCTAAAGGCCTGCTCGAGTCTGCAAAAGAAAAAACCCGACCCGAGCCCGACAGAACCACATCCGACCCGAGCCCGAGTCCTTCCATTTTTTCGTGGACCCGACCCAACCAAACCATCAGTTAACTTACCTCCGTTTTTCACTTTGTTGCTGATCTGCACAAGCTTAAAACAACTGTAACAAAATCACCTTTCTAGTCAAAATATTACATTAACATTGGAGCCACTTACCTGCGAAGGAGCGTGTCTGACCCGGTCTGACCCGAGCCCGAATGGCAGACCTGGAAGCGCAACCCGACCCGAACCCGACAGATGTCATCAGGTCCCATCGGATTCGGGTTGGGTAGCAGGCCTTTAAAGGGTGGTACAAATGTGGAACATTCTCCCACAAAAATGCGATGCGAGCTCAATTAACAATTTTAAATCTCAGATCGATAGATTTTTGCGAGACAAGCATATTAGCGTATGTGAAGCTCTTTGACCAAGCTTTTGCTCACCTGTCCTAATATCTCCTTACGTGACTCGGTGTCAAATGTCTTCTGTCCGATTATACTCCAGTGAAACGCCTCGGGGTAGTTTACTTTGTTAAAGGTGCTACATAAATACGAGTTGTTGTTGTATCGTCCAAGAGTGGGAGCCGTGTCTTCCACGCTGGCCTTCAGATCTTCATCACATTCTTTTCCTCCGCTGCTTCCAGTCATATATCCAATTGACTGCTGGGGCGTGCGAGGTCCACGTGCAGGGGCTCACAGAGACAATTTGATCTCGTCCCTCCTTGGTGCCGAGCCATTGCAAGAGGGCCTTCCCTGTTTCTGATACAATCATCGCATCTACATTCGAGTCTGTGTAACTGTGTCCGAGTGTTAAATAAACACACGGGGTGGTGTCACATTACCTTGTATCTCTCTTTTTGTTTAGAATACAGAAGGCCCCAGAATCAAGTGGGACGCTGTAATTTAATATTTTTTAACATTCGAAAGCACTTAATTACATAAAATGACAGGTTTTTACCAGCAGGACAGTTGCAGCTACTAGTACAGGCGTTGTTTTTCTTAAGAGTTCAACTCCAGACAAAGGGTTGATCAAGTTTTTTTGTCTCATTAGAGTATAAAGTGACGGTACGATTCCCTCGCCGGCTTGTCCTGATGTCGCCTGTGGTTCTTCTGAAAACCTTTGTAGAATGGGCTCTTTTGTGTGGGTGCCTTTGCAAAGTCTGTTGTTTAGTTATCCAAGCCCATTCGTGAGGCACTTCAAACATCAAAGAGTCTCTTTATCAGTTTGCAGGCCTGATCTCTGCATTTTTACCGTTTATCGGTTACATCAGGTAGAATCTTACAGAAACTCCATTCATTTTGTCTTCCTCGCACATACGTTTTTCTTTCCAAGCATTCTGGAGAAGAAGCAAAGGCCGTCATGGAATCTTCCAGCAGAGAAGGAGGCCTTTCGCGCCATCACGCTTGTGCTTCCTCTTTTGAAAGAGCTATCCAATTTGTCCTGCTCCACCTGCTCTTTCTTGTAACTTTCTTCCCTTCAGGTATTTTTCTCATTCCCTTCTGGAACTTGGTATTGAATCTACTTCCACCATCCTTTCAGGCAGTGCAATTCACATCATCGTAATTCGCTGCGTAAAAAAACTTTTCCTGATCTCACCTCTGGCTCTTTTGCCCATTACCTTCAGTCTGTGTCCTCTGCTTACCAACCCACCAACCAGTGGAAAGAATATCAAAACCCTTTGTAATTTGGAACACCTCTGTTCAATCATCTGTTAACCTTCTCTGCTCGAAGGAGAGCAAACCCAGTTTCTCCAGCCTCTGCATGTAACTGAAGTCTCACACCCTGGTACCATTCTTAGTAAATCTCCTCTGCACCCTCTCCAAGGCCTTCACACCCTTCCTAAATGCATCTTGATTTATGGTGAAGTTGGCAGTTCTGTTTTCTTTGCAAATTCATCAAGGCTTTCAGGTCCATTCTTTTGTCATCTTTAAAACAGTTATCAAAAGTCCAAAACCTTTCAATGGTCTGATGATCTCCCTTGGAACCAGCAACATCAGAGATAGAAGTCAGGGTAAATTAGAAGTGGGGGGTCTTCACGTGTTCAAAGACTGGGAAGGTCAGCTGGATATGTTATAGATTAATCTGCAGTCGTTTTATTTTTTGACTGAAAAAGTAGTGAAGGGCTAAAGTCCAAAAAACTTAAGATAATTGGTAAGAGAATCAAAAGTGAGATGAAGGGAATCTTTTTTACACAGCGAGTTGCTACGATCTGGATTGCCCTGTTTGAGAGGGCAGTGGAAGTAGATTCAGTAGTAACTTTCAAAAGGGAATTGGATAAATACTTGAGAGGAAAAGATTTTTCAGGGCTATGGGGAAAGAGCAGGGGAGAGGGACTAATTGGATAGCTCCTTCAGAGAGCTGGCACATGTCCGATGGGCCGAATGGCTGCCTTCCGTGCTGTAAGATTTTATGTGGGATACCAGGATGCTGAACATTATGGAAGTCATGATCAGGTGACCCCACATTTGGGTTTTCGAGACCATTGTAGGAAGACAGGGAAACTGAGGATGCTCATCGTTTTGCCGTCCTGGCAAAGAATGTATCGGAGTAGGAGACAATGCAATAAACTTGGAATTCAACACTGGCAGAGGGAAAGTGTGCACGCAGTTCGGCACGCAGGTTAACAGACAAAAAGTTCAGAGTACTGACTGTTAAGGATGGTGATATAACCGGGATGAAAAAGGGGTGTGATGTAGAGAGGCCAGAGGTTAGCAATGGGAGAAGGCTTGGATTGGAACTAGTATCATTATACAAAGGATTGCCTTAAAATGAATGAACATTTTTTGCCTACCCAAGCTTGTTATATATAGTGACGGAAAACAGCAACAATGAGGGAGTTGATTGGGGAAACTGAAGAATAATCCTGAGCTTAGCGTACTGCAAGCTGTGGGCCCATGTGCAGATAATACCTCAGATCAATGCAGTTGTCAGAAATTGCTTTCTATCATTCTCGACGTGTCTTTTCCAAAGGATCTTGTGGAGTTCATGTCCTGTGTGGATCAGCTGGCTTATCCTTTTGAGCAGATCAAAAATCTCAGTAATACAGCTTTGTTTCAGAGCTCTGGATTAATACATTATTGACCATTGTTGGGGTTCGATATCCTAATTGCAGCACTCCCAAGATCTCCTTTTTTTATGAGACGGTAAATACATAATTAAATATTGATTAATCCTTGTGTGTCACCTGGATTGAACTTGCAATTTTAACTTTTTTTTTGCTCTTCAGTCTCTCTGCTGATAAAGCAGACTCTCGATGCGGTAAAGCAACCCTCTGGTACATCATGTTTCCAACACCCCCCCGCCCCCCAATCCCCCGCCCTTCCTTCCCTCACCCCCAATCCCCCGCCCTTCCTTCCATCACTCCTCACACCAATGTGGCCACTGTTGGAATGGGAGACTGGACGAAAAAACAAAGAACTTGCATTTATATAGTGCCTTTCACAATCTCAGGATGACCCAAAGTGTTTTACAGCCAATGAAGTACTTTTGAAATGCAACCACTGTTGTAATGTAGGGAAACACGGCAGCCATGCGCACAGCAAGCTCCCACAAACAGGAATGAGTTAATGACTCAATAACCTGTTTTGTTTAGTGACAGGGTCTCGGTTTAGCATTTCATCTGAAAGATGGCACCTCTGACAGTGCGGCACTCCCTCAGTACTGCACTGGGAGTGTGAGCCCAAGTCTCTGGAGTGGGACTTGGACCCACGACCCTCTGATTCAGAGGTGAGAGTGTGACAGACTGACCCACAGATGTCTTCTCCTTTGATTTCTATGGAGCAACTTGGAGTATTTTATGATGTTGAAAGTGCTATATAAATGCTTATTGTTGTGTTGGTTGTGGGGGGGGGGGGGGAAGAGTGTTGGTCAAGATGCTTGAAGAACTTGCTGCTCATCTTTGAACAGTGCCGTGGGATCTTCAACATCCATTTAAACTGAGGTCTTATCTGACTGTTCAGCACTCCATCTGAAAGACAGCCGCTCAGACCATGCAGCACTCCCTCAGTACTGCACCGGGCCTGTCAGCTTTGAATTGTACTGCTCCAATCTCTGCAGTGGCACTTGAAGCCGCAATGCTGTGACTCGGAGGTGAGAGTGGGGCTCGCTGAGCCAAGTTGGCAGAATGTAATGTGTTTCCGCAGGGTGTGAGCTCACTTCCCAATCTTTCTGTGTCCTAAAACCATTGTCTTTGATCACAAAGTGCCTACTTACAGGTATAGTATATTCATCTTGATGCAACAGCAGAACAGTCTTAGATAAGGTGCAGCGTGTGATGCATTAAACTAACAGGCTGAGAATAGATTACAGCTCTTTGAAGCACCCTAGCTGAAGTGACCTCCAATGTAATGGCTCTCCTTATCGTTGAGTTCATCTTAATGCGATTAGAACATGTCTACTGACTAGAATTTCAGCAGCGACTTTGAGGGGCAATATTTATTTGTAATAGAAATATCAAATTTATCAGATAAAAGACTGGGCGAAATGCGATGGTTTTTTTTCCGGGATAGCAGTCCCTTTCATTTAGGAGAGTAAATCCCACGTTTCTTGGTGAAATTCCTGCTTATCACCGTATAATCAAAATGCACGAGGCAGATTCATAATGGCTAACTCATCAGTGGAAAGGGCTGGTAGACCTTAGTTACGGCAAACCAATTTTTCTTAACATTCGGCTTGAAATGTGAAGCAGT
Organism: Heterodontus francisci; assembly: GCF_036365525.1. Lineage (NCBI taxonomy): Eukaryota > Metazoa > Chordata > Chondrichthyes > Heterodontiformes > Heterodontidae > Heterodontus > Heterodontus francisci. Next base: position 84,941,044 of record NC_090389.1, on the reverse strand, counting down.
TTCTATTGCAAGTCGCCTTAAAAGTTTGGATTTTCCAATTGGCGTTACAGTGACCCTGCCAGTCTCTTTCCGTGTCCTCCTTTGTCTCCTCATCAGCTGAGGACTTGGGTTACAATTCTTGGCATCTCGTCCCAAGAGACCATTCTTCCATGTGCAAGTCTGGGTGGTAAGTGTTCTGATTTGAAGGGCCTTAGAATGCTGCTGAGCTCTACCTGGTCCCTGCCCAACGCCCACAGTTGTGCACTTTCCACTTTGCCAGGGATTCCCCGATGGCCATGAGCCACGGTTACCCTGGCTGGTGGATTTTTCATTATTGCTCTGGCAACTCCAGAGTATTTGCGCCAATTGTGATGTCCCTACTGCTGTTGAAGCTGGGATCTGCTTACCCCACTGAAACCTGAGGCCTTCCTGCTCTGTGTGGCTTCTCATCCTGTATTGGGTAACGCCTTCCCATGATCGATGGGCAATCTACCCCCAAACAAAACTCTGATCAGTTTCCTAGTTGTGTATGGCTGGAATCTTACTTCCACATGTTTGGATGCAAGCTGATTCCTGCTCCTTTGTAACGCAAGTCTAACCATCTGTTATTCTCTCACTGGTCCAGACTTATGGTGCCTTCACAACAAGTTAAATCCATGTAGCGCCATTAATGAAGTAAAATGCCCCAAGGCATTTCACAGGAGCATCATTTGTAAATTGCCCCTACTGTAGGTAGATGGTAGGAGAATGGTGAAGATGTGGTAGGGAATATGGGATTAATGTAGGATTAGTACAAATGGGTGGTTGTTGGTTGGCACAGACTTGGTGGGACGTAGGGCCTGTTTCAGTGCTGTCTCTCTCTATGACTCTATAATCAGGTAAAAATGGATCAAATCAGAGAAGGAGACATTAGGACAGGTGACCAAAGACTTGGCTGAAGAGGTAGGTTTTGAGCAGCCTCTGAAAAAAGAACAAGGTAAAGAGGTGGAGAGATTTAGGGAGGGAATTCTAGAGCTATAGGCCTCGCTAGCTGGAGGGACATGTACTAAAACCTTCATAAATATCTGGTTAGACCCGGTGCTGCATCATTGGGTACCGTTTGGTTACTGAGGTCAGCTTTGTCTTGGGCGGTACTATTTTCACATCAATCTGAACAAAACTTTAGCATGTCCCACATGTGAACCTAGGACAACCTCAAAGTCCAATTTTTCCTAATCCAGACAAGCTTTAACTTTGATTTCTCTGGTTTCTGCATCCAAATTGAATAACTCCTGCACATTTTAAGTGTAATTACGAAAGGAATATTTGAATTCGGTGTTTCCTCCTTCCATCCAGTTCTGGGCACCACACTTTAGGAAGAAAGTCAAGGCCTTGGAGAGTCTGCAGAGGAGATTTACCAGAGAGCTCCCAGAAATGAGGGGCTTCAGTTATGCGGAGAGGCTGGAGAAACTGAGATTGTTATTCGTAGAGCAGAAACGGTTAAGCGGAGATTTAATAAGGTGTTCAAAATCATGTAAAGTTTTGACAGAGTACATAAAGAGAAACTATGGCAGAAGGGTTGAGAACCAGAGAATACAGATTGAAGATAATTGGCATAAGAACCTGAGGTGAGATGAGACGTTTTTTAAAAACACGAGTTATGATCTGGAATGCGCTGCCTGAAAGGGCGATGGAAACCGATTCATTAGTAACTTTCAAACGGTAATTGGATAAATGCTTGAAGAGGAAATACCTGCAGGGCAATGAGTAGGGCAAGCGGGACTAATTGGATAACTCTTTCCAAGTGTTGGCACAGGCATGATGGGCTGAATGGCCTCCTCCTGTGCGATACCATTCTGTGATTGGATCTTGGCTTTTTGTCAGCCTCAGTGAGGACACGGTCATTGCTACATTGCTTGGCTTGTGCCCAATTAATACAGCATCTACAATGTAGGATTGTTAACCCTTCAGGATTGTCCGGGAATCTCCAGGGATTAAAGGTTTATCTCTCAAACGATGCATTAAAAAAAGTGTTTTTTTCTATTTTCTTTGAACACATTTTGCTTACTACTAATAAAAATATTGGAGGTGGGAATAAGACAGGTTGTTTGACGAGGTGGTTAGAGGAGATGAGCTTCTGAGCAAATATCCGCACCAGCATTAAGACACTTACACCTCCATAACATCACTTACCTCCGCCTGTGCCTCAGCTGCTGCTGAAACCCTCATTCGTGCTCTTGTTACCTCTAGACTTGACTATTTCAAGGCACTCCTGGCCAGCCTCCATGTTCTACCCTCCAGAAACTTGAGGTCATCCAAAACTTAACTGCCCGTGTCTTAACTCGCACCAAGTTCCGTTCACCCATTATCCCTGTGCTCGCTGAGCTACATTAGCTCGGTCTTGATTTTAAAAGTTTCACCCTTGTTTTCAAATCTCTCCAGGGCCTCGCCCCTCCCTATCTCTGTAATCTCCTGCACCCCCACAACCCTCCGAGATATCTGCGCTCGTCCAATTCTGGCCTTGTGAGCAACTCCGAGTTTAATTGCTCCACCATTGGTCGCCACGTCTTCAGCTGCCTCGGCCCTAAGCTCTGAAATTCCCTCCCTACACCTCTGTACCTTGCTTTCCTCCTTTAAGACACTCCTTAATATTGCTTTATGTGGATTGGTGTCGCATTTTGCTTTATAATGCACCTGTGAAGCAATTGGGACATTCTATTACATAAAGGTGCTATATAAATACAAGTTGTTGTTGTTGTGGTGGTGGCAGGTCATGTGATGAAACCTCCAGGAATACATCCAACCAGAAGCTGGCGACCTTCTTGCTCTTCTCTGCTCAAGTGAGTACTGCTGCATTTGCCAAAGGCTTTAAATACAACAACCCGAACACTGAGGTTTTGGGTGTTGAATGTGTCGAGATTGTTTCCCATCAGGAACCCTTTCGCGGCAGTGAGCCCAGATTGCTTTGTGCTGCCATTTTTACCAATTTGGATATCTCCTGATTAACACTTGGCAGTGGAAAGGACTCTTTCTCCCAGTAGAGCTTCACTGTTTTCAAACATTTGCTGGAAATATGTCTCTTTTTTTTAAAACAAAACTTTATAGGCACCAAATTTAATCTCCCTACTTTTGCCTGTTAGCAAGATCGGGTCATAATCACCCCAACAACTTTTAGTAGAAGTTATTCCAGAATGCAGGAGCCTCTGGCAAGGCTGACATTTATTGCCCATCCCTAGTTGCCCTTAACTGAGTGGCTTGGCTCGGTCACTTCCGAGGGCTGGTGAGTCGACCACATTGCTGTGGGTCTGGAGTCACATGTAGGCCAGATCGGGTAAAGATGGCAGATCGCCTTTTCCTAAAGGACATTAGCGAACCAGTTGGGGTTTATATTGTCATAAAAAAGGTTTATGGTGACTTTTGCTGATACCAATATTTTTTAAACTGAATTTAAATTTTGAGGCCGGTGAGCCTAATGTCAGTGGTAGGGAAACTATTAGAGAGGATTATTCGGGACAGGATTTACTCCCATTTGAAAACAAACAAATTTATTAGCGAGAGGCAGCATGGTTTTGTGAAGGGGAGGTCGTGTCTTACTAATTTGGTTGAGTTTTTTGAGGAAGTGACGACGATGATTGATGAGGGAAGGGCAGTGGATGCTGTCTATATGGACTTTAGTAAAGCCTTTGACAAGGTCCCTCATGGCAGACTGGTACAAAAGGTGAAGTCACACGGGATCAGAGGTGAGCTGGCAAGATGGATACAGAACTGGCTCAGTCATAGAAGACAGAGGGTATCAGTGGATGGGTGTTTTTCTGAATGGAGGAATGTGACTAGTGGTGTTCCGCAGGGATCAGTGCTGGGACCTTTGCTGTTTGTAGTATATATAAATGATTTGGGGGAAAATGTAGCTGGTCTGATTAGTAAGTTTGCAGATGACACAAAGGTTGGTGGAGTTGCGGGTAATGATGAGGATTGTCAAGAGGATACAGCAGGATATAGATCGGTTGGAGGCTTGGGCGGAGAAATGGCAGATGGAGTTTAATCCGGACAAATGTGAGGTAATGCATTTTGGAAGGTCTAATGCAGGTGGAAAGTATACAGTAAATGGCAGAACCCTTAGGAGTATTGACAGGCAGAGAGATCTGGGCGTACAGGTCCACAGGTCACTGAAAATGGCAACGCAGGTGGATAAGGTAGTCAAGAAGGCATACAGCATGCTTGCCTTCATCGGTCGGGGCATAGAGTATAAAAATTGGCAAGTCATGTTGCAGCTGTACAGAACCTTAGTTAGGCCACACTTAGAATATTGCGTGCAATTCTGGTCGCCACACTACCAGAAGAACATGGAGGCTTTGGAGAGGGTACAGAGGAGGTTTACCAAGATGTTGCCTGGTCTGGAGGGCATTAGTTGTGAGGAGAGGTTGGAAAAACTCGGATTGTTTTCACTGGAACGATGGAGGTGGAGGGGCGACGTGATGGAGGTTTACAAAGTTATGAGTGGCATGGACAGAGTGGATAGTCAGAAGCTTTTTCCCAAGGTGGTAGAGTCAGTTACTAGGGGACATAGGTTTAAGGTGCGAGGGGCAAAGTTTAGAGGGGATGTGCGAGGCAAGTTTTTTTACACAGAGGGTGGTGAGTGCCTGGAACTTGCTGCCAGGGGAGGTGGTGGAAGCAGGTACGATAGCAACGTTTAAGAGACATCTTGACAAATATATGAATAGGAAGGGAATAGAGGGATACGGACCCCGGAAGTGCAGAAGGTGTTAGTTTAGGCAGGCATCAAGATCAGCGCAGGCTTGGAGGGCGGAATGGCCTGTTCCTGTGCTGTACTGTTCTTTGTTCTTTGTTGAAACTGTAGCTGGAAGGTTAATGACCTATTCTGGTGACTGGTATAAACAGGAACATTAATTTGCATCCATAAATGTTTTTTGAAAGGGAGACATACATTTCCAGCAAATGATTAACAACGTGGATGTTCCACAGGAAGAATGTAAGAACAGAAAAAATATGAGCTGCAGGAGGCCACTCGGCCCTTTTGAGCCTGCTCCACCATTCAGCAAGATCGTAGCTGATTTTCTGACTCAGCTCCACCTTCCCGCATTATCCCCACATCTCTTAATTTTGTTAGTACCCAAAAGTCTATCGAGCTCTCTGTCCTTTCCACTGTCAGGTGTTTATCTGGAGACATCCAAAATGGTGGGCTGTGAACTCATGTTCTCTGGATTATGAGTCCAGGCCTCTGGATTTCTAGAACAATCACATAATCACTGCCCTACTGTACCTGTGCAGTGAAGGTTCACTAGATTGATTCCAGGGGTGAGCGGGTTATTGTATGAGGAAAAATTTAGTAGAACGGGCCTAGATTCTTTGGAGTTTAGAAGAATGAGGGGCAGCCTCACAGTTCCAGTGACCCGGGTTTGGTTCTGTGTACTGCCTGTGCGGAGTTTGCTGGTTCTTCCAGTGTCTGTGTGGGTTTCCTTTGGGTGCTCCGGTCTCCTCCCACATGCCAAAGACTTGTGGGTTGATAGGTAATTTGGTCATTTAAAAAAAACAAAAATTGCCCCTAGTGTAGGTAGGTGATAGGAGAATTGAAGGAAGGTGGGGATGTGAGAGGGAAAATGGGATTAATGTAGGATTAGTATAAATGGGTGGTTGATGGTCGGCATGGACTCAGTGGGCCAAAGGGCCTGTTTTGGTGCTGTATCTATCTATGACTCTATGATCTATCTCAATGAAACACAAAATTGTTAGAGGGCTTGACAGGATAGTGCTGAGAGTCTGGAGAGTCTAGAACTAGGGGTCTTGGGAGAAGGGGACGGCCATTTATGACTGAGATGAGTGATGTCTTCACTTGGAGTGTTTTAAAAACTTTGGAATTCTCTGCCCCATTGAGCTGTGGGTGAGTGTATTCAAGACTGAGAGCGATAGATTTTTGGACACTATGGGAATTGGAGGGAAAGTGGAGATGAGGTAGAAGATCAACCATGATCTGGAATGGTGAAGCAAGCTCAAGGGACTGCACAGCCTACTCCAGCTCCTACTTGTATGTTCTTATATAGAATGTACAATAATGCATTCTAATGCTGGGGCTTGTACATCTCAACTACGATACTGGGAGCGAGTGAGTTGGGATGGGTGTGTGGGAATGTAATTGGTGTTACGACCAAGGCAGGTGTAATGCACTATTACTTCAGTTCCGCTACTCCACAGGTCACAGCATATTAGTAGTTTCCCACCTACTGGAAAAAATAGCCAAATTAGTCACTTCATTTATCCCCAGAATAAAGCACACCAAACCAGGTTTCTTAAAGCAACAACAAAATTAACTATTTATTAATAAATCAAGTTTTAAACAATAATGAGATGCATCTATATGTATGAAAAGACTTTATAACTCCTTAATATTCCCAACCCTCATGCACACGCACACATTCAAAAATCAATGGTTAACCGGGGGAAATGGAAATATTGACTTCACGACAGTTTCTTAGGGATAATAAATAATAAATAACTTCCTAAATAGGTGAGGTGTCCCAGAGTCAAATCAACAGATGCCACTCGATGTCTCGCCAGGTGAAATAAATGACTAGTCCATGGTGTGTAGGCATTCAAGGTAGGTGGTCTGCAGCAGGCGTCACACAGATCTTTCAACAACAGGTTGCAGCAACAGTCCTATTTTTAAATTTTAAAGTAGCAGTCTAACAGTAGAAACTTTCTTGAGAGTTCAGGAATTTTCAAAAACACAAAAGTCAACAGGGCTTATTCTCAGCAAAGGTGCCTTCTCCACAGAGCACAGCAATGACAGAATTCCCTCTTGAGGCAGGGATTCTTGACTGGAGGCAACAGCAACCAGCCACACCCGAAACACAGGCTTCCTTTCTCCAAAGCAGTGTTCCTCCACAGAGTGTAGCAATTCGTCTTTTCTCTGGCTCTCTTCTTCTCTTCAGGCATGAACAGCAACAGGGGTTTTAGCTCCCATACATTAGATTTGCAAATCCTTCAAAGTTATTTTAACTTCATTAAGAGATTAGAATTTTATTTGATACAGGAATTATTTTTCAAGAGAAAGAGTTTTCTCTGGGCTGTATTCCTGGCTAGTCTTCACTAACTTTTTTTTTTAACTGCTCACAGCTCCTCTGCTCTCTTTTCACACTGCCAAAATGAAACTGAAAGCCTTTTCCAATAGAAGTCATAAGACTGTCGTAAAAATCTTCCTCTTGCTTGGATACAAATTGCCCTTTATCCTGCACTCTTCACCAAGTGTCAACATTCAGTCACTGTTAACAGAAAATAGCAACAGGTCTTAAAAGCACACAGACCTCTTCAGTTTAAAAAAAAAAGCAAAACTCTATGACAACGGACAAGTGCAAGGGTTTAGGAGACTGCCCTGATACATCTGAATTGATCAGCTACTGCCATCTGTAGCACAGGAAACATGAAACTGCTTGCTTGAGCGAAGGCATGTTGACTAACATGACCAAACCTCAAGACAGTTAGAAGGCGGCCAAGTTTACATATAAGGGAGTGTGAGTCATTCTGTTCAGGCAGAGCTTGACCTCATGAATCACACCCAAGAGAGCTCCATCAGCACTGGGAACCCTGCCAAAACAGCCTTCCATTGGTCAGTAATGTGTTTATAATGCACACTACCAAAAGGTGTGTTTATTTTGGGTTTTTTTTTGAATAATTTAGATATTTAGTTGGAAATGGTTTCCTACCCTACACAGATCAAAACAGAAAGGGTTCCATCAGAAATTGTCCCTTCAGAATCTCATTACTCTCAAGTACAAAACTGATTGCAATCTGCAACAGCAAATGGCCTTGCTTCTATGCGATCACCCATTCTGAGCTAGGAGGCCCATTGCTGGCCTTTCTGATGCCAGATTGATGGAATTAAAATACAGGAAGATGTTGGTTCTCCCAAGGAATGTTCCTCTCTGAGTTTTCTTTCCTCCTCCCGCCCCTTCTTGGCCCTGAGTTTTTTCTCCCTCTGTTTTTTGCCTCTTCGAAGAGATAGCACGGACCATAAGAGCAGGGGTAGACCATTCAGCCCCTTGGGCCTGTTCTGCCATTCAATGAAATCATAGGTGATCTCATTCCCAGCTCCATTTACCCACCTTGGGTCCATACTGATTGGATTGCTCAGAGAGCCATCATGAACTCGATGGGCCAAATAGCCTCCTTTTTCTGCGCCGTTATGACTCTATGACTCTATGATTCTATAACCCTTAACAACCGTGGCTCTCAAAAATCTTACTGATGTCAGATTTAAAATGATTAGTTGAGCTAGCATCCGATGCTGCGGGGGAAGGGCAGGGAGGAGGTTTCGTTTTCTTGTCAGGATGCTGCAGTGTGACTGTGGGGCAGGCTTGATGGGCCAGCTGGTCTCGTCCTTATCATTTTTGTATGTACCTTGGGCATGGGCAATTTGTGTGTGTGTGCCACACGGAGAAGGAGAGACAAGTGGCAGGGATTACGGTCACACTTAAAAAGGGAATCTGAGATTGCGAGAACATCTGCTATAATTTTCTTCTGCTTTCAAACTTTGTATAATTTGCACTGTGTTTACCCGTGTAAATGTTCTTTACATTTACGTTTGTAGTGACTTGGTTGCAAATTTTTGTTTTCCTCTGTGAATCTTCCAAAAGGAGATTAAATGCTTTATAAGCCAAGAGAATCACACTGAACAACAGTAAAGCTAATTGCTGCATCTTTCTGTCTGTGCTGTTGAACTTCTCAGCTCTAAGTTTCGAGCCGCGTGTTCCAATATCCAAGGAATCTTTTACGTCCATCCGAGCGGACAAACTACGTTTAACGTCTCATCCAAAAGACGGCAACTCCGACAGTGCAGTGTCTGCCTCAGTACTGGCACTGGAAGTGTCAGTCTAGACTTTGTGCTGAAGTCAGAGTGGGGCTTGAACCTACGACCTTTCTGACCCAGAGGCAAGAGCGCTACCAACTGAGTCATGGCTGACACTTAGAAGCATTTTAGTTGCTCTTTCCAGCCGTGGTAATTTTTCTTCTATGGCGTAGGCGGACCTCAAAGTCCTTGAGTGCCTAAGAGAAAGTAAAAATATTACTTGTGTGCAATAATTATGTAGAAGCGACCTGCAAAAAGGCACAGATGAGGATGCAGTCTAATGGATTTGTTCTTGGATCCAAAATGGATGACCTCACAGGAGCTCCATCTGCCATGGTTTTGCCCACTCAACCTCTTTTATGTTGCTTTGCACCTTCTTGCTCATTCTGATATGCTAATTGGTTTAGATGAAGTAGGATGGGAGGTGGCTTGTGTGAAGCGTCAGCACTGGCACAGACCCACTTCGGCTGAATGCTGCCCATGTCATTACTTGCACCAAGTCCCGCTCACCTATCGGCCCCTCTGCTCGCTGACCTACATTGGCTCCTGGTTAAGCAATGCCTCGATTTTTGAAACTTCCATCCTACTTTTCCAACTCCTCCATGGCCACGCTCCTCCCTATCTCTGTAACCTGCTCCAGCCCTACAACCCTTTGAGATCTCTGCAGTCATGCAATTCTGGCTTCTTGAGCATCCCTGATTTTAATCTGTCTACCATTGGCTGCCACCCCTTTGGCTGCCTGGGACCTAAGCTCTGGAATTCCCTCCCTAAACCCCTCCACCTCCCTTTCCTCCTTGAAGGCGCCCTTAAAGCCTAGCTCATTGACCAAGCTTTTGGTCATCTGCCCCAATATCTCCTTATGTGACTCAATGTTGAATTTTGCTTGGTAACTTTCCTGTGAAGCTTCTTGGGAACTTTTACCATATTACAGGTGTTATGTAAATGCATGCTGGTGGAGGTGGTGGTGTTTCTGTGCTGTAAAATTCTAGAAAAGGGGGAGAGGGTGAGTGGGGGAACGGTGCAGACCTGATCGGCATATTCCCAAAAAGAGCCATGGGTGACGTCAGTGGACAGCAAATAGGTGATTGATTGGTAAGTATTAGGTCTTTTTTTAAAACTAGGGCAGTGGTTTAAACGATGACTAAGAAACTATAAAGTACTGTATTAAATTTATAGCTTAACTAGTTAAAGTAATAAATAAAATTTCAATTGGGGTGAGTATAATAAGGAAATTAATAGAGTGTTCACACAGAGCAGGATGAAAGGCATTAATTAAAATTAATAGTTTATTCAAGGTATTAACTGGATTTTAAAAGAGGGAACAGAGTTTCTTTTCAGATGGATCGGCAGCTGAAACCTGTTGCTTGTAATTTCTGTGTCATGTGGGAACTTCAGGACATTTCATGTGTCTTGGGGGATCCATGCGTGTAGGAAGTGTCTCCAGCTACTTGAGCTGGTGCTCAGAGCTTCCGAGCTTAAGGGGCAGCTGGAGTCACTGCGGAGCATCAGGGAGGATGAGAGTTTCTTCCCTGAGTTTCATACATTCCAGGAGGTGGTCACCCCACAGGCAGTGGAGTTCAGGATAGTAGATGGGTGGCCATCCAGAAAAGTAGGAAGTGCAGGAGTCTTCGGGGGTATGCCACTCTCAACCTAGTACTTTGAAGGAGTGCAGTCCTGACTATGATACCAATGGGTAAAGGACTGCACAGGAGGGAACAGCAAAGAGATGCGGTTGTTGTATGAGATCCCATAGTTAGGGGGACAGACGGGCATTTTTGCAACCATCATCGTGTATCCCGCACGGTTTGTTACCTCCCTGGTGCCAGGGTAAAGGACATTGGAGAGGGTGTAGAATATTCTGCAGGGGGAAGGGAGTGAGCCAGAAGTTGTGGTACCTGTCAGTACCAATGACAGAGAGAGAGCAAGTATTGAGACCCTTTGGTCAGATTTTCAGGAGCTAGGGAGGAAGTTATAAAGTAGGACCTCAAAGGTTGTAATCTCTGGATTACTCCCAGAGCCACGTGCTAGCGAGAGGAGAAATAGGAAGATAGGGAGGATCAATGCGTGGCTTGAAGCATGCTGCAGCAGGGAGGGCTTCAGATTATTGGGACACTGGGAGCAGTTCTGGGACAGGAGGCACTGATTCAAAAGGGATGGGTTGCACCTCAACAGCACTGGGGCCATTGTGTTTGTGGGGAGGTTCACCAGTCTGATTGGAGAGAGTATAAACTAAATTGGCAGGGGGTTATGCACCAGCAAATAAAAGTAGAGAAGAGGCTTCAATGGATAAAGGAGTGTGTGTGTTGGATAGTACAAGAGAAGGAAGGAGTATCATATTAGATAGGAGCAGACTAAGAAGGACTAGGGGGAATACAGGTACGGGTTTAGAATGCATGTATGGAAATGCACAAAATGTGGTGAATAAGGTTGGCGAGCTACATGTGCAGTTAGCCGTGTGGGAATATGATGTAGTGACAATAACAGAAACATTGTTTAAAAAAGGCAAGGACTGGACGTTTAATATTAACAAAGTGTTCAGAAAAGCTTTGGGAAGGGAAAAAGGGAGGTGGAGTGACAGTACTGATTAGGGAAGACATTATTGGAAAGGGGGGATGTCCTTGAGCGGCCAAAGACAGAATCCATTTGGTTAGAGTTGAGCAGCAAAACGGGGATGATCACACTACTGGGGGTATTCAACAGGGTTCCAAATAGTGAGAGAGAGAGAGACAGAGGAACAAATCTGCAGGGAAATCACGGAGATGTGCAAGAACAATAGAGAGATGATAACGGGGGACTTTAATTTCGCAAACATCAAATTGGGCTAGCGTTAGAGTAAAGAGTAAGGAGGTGAGGAATTTCTGTAATGTGTTCAGGAAAACTTCCTTGATCAGTATGTTCTAGGTCCCACTAGGAAGGAGGCATTGCTGGATCTGGTGCTGGGGAATGAGGTGGACCAAGTGTCTGTGGGGGAACACTTGGGTAAGAGTGACCATCATATCATAAGGTTTCGATTGGAGGAGAGCAATGAACTAGCTAATGTAGAACTTCTAAATAGGAGGAGGGCTAACTTCAGAACTTCAAAAGGACATAGACAAGTTGGTGAAATGGGCAGATGAAGTTCAATGCAGAGAAATGTGAAGTGGTTCATTTTGGTAGGAAGAACATGGAGAGACAATATAAAATAAAAGGTACAATTCTAAAGGGGGTGCAGGAGCAGAGGGACCAGGGTGTATATGTGCATAAGTCATTGAAGGTGGCAGGACAGGTTGAGAGAGCAGTTAATAAAGCATGCAGTATCCTGGGCTTTATTAATAGGGGCATAGAGTACAAGAGCAAGGAAATTATGTTGAACTTGTATAAGACACTAGTTCGGCCTCAGCTGCAGTATTATGTCCAGTTCTGGGCGCCACACTTTAGGAAAGACGTGAGGCCATTGGAGGGAGTACAGAAAAAAATCACGAGAATGGTTGCTGGGATGAGGAACTTCAGTTATGAAGGTAGATTGGAAAGGTTAGGACTGTTTTCCTTGGAGAAGAGAAGGCTGAGAGGTGATTTGATAGAGGTATTCAAAATCATGAGGGGTCTGGACAGAGTTGATAGAGAGAAACTGTTTCCACTCGTGAAAGGATCGAGAACGAGAGGGCACAGATTTAAAGTATTTGGTAAGAGAAGCAAAAGTGACATGAGGAAAAAACTTTTTCACGCAGCGAGTGGTTAAGGTCTGGAATGCGCTGCCTGAGAACATGGTGGAGGCAGGTTCAATTGAAGCATTCAAAAGGGAATTAGACAGTTATATGAAAAGGAAGAATGTGCAGGGTTATGGGGAGAAGGCAAGGGATTGGAACTGAGGGAATTGCTCTTTCAGAGAGCTGGTGCGGACATGATGGGCCGAATGGCCTCCTTCTGCACTGTAACGATTCTGTGATCTTCAATGAGATGAGTGGGGATCTAGCCAGGGTAAAATGGAACCAAAGATTGACAGGAAAAACTGTAACGGAACAGTGGATGAGCTTTAAGGAGGTGATGTTTCGGGTACAGGCTCGGTATATTCCAACAAGAGCAAAAGGTAGGAGATCTAAAGCCCGGGCTGATTGGATGATGAGAGAGATAGAGAATATGACGAAACAAAAAAAGGGTGTGTGATGCATGTCAGGTGAATTCTTCAAGCAAGGACAAGGTCAAATACAATAAGTTGAGAGGGGAAGTGAAGAGGAAAATAAAGCTGGCAAAGAGAGAATGAGACTAGAATTGCAGTTAACATAAAACGGAACCCAAAAAATCATCATCTGGCATGTAAATAGTAAGCTGGTAGCACGAGATCGGGTGGGTCCTATTAGGGGCAAAGAGGGTGATAGATGCTTAGAGGTGCAGGGTAAGGCTAGAATACTTAATGAGTACTTTGTATCAGTGCTTACTAAGGAAGAGGATACTGAGAACATAACAGTAGAAGTGGAGATGGTAGAGGTAATTGATGGGGTGAAAATTGATAGGCAGGATATACTGGAAAGGCTGGCTATGCTTAAGAGTGGATAAATTGCCTGGCTGTAATGGCTTGCATCCCCAGTTGCTAAAGGAAGTGGGTGTGGAGATAGTGGACGGGCTTGCCATAATCTTCCAATCATCCCTAGATATGGGGGAGGTGCCAGAGGATTGGAGAGTGGCAAGTGTGACACCCTTATTCAAGAAAGGGTTTGGGGACATTGCAAGTAACTACCGGCCGGTCAGTTTAATACCAGTGGTGCGAAAGGCTTTAGAAACAATGGCTGGGATCTTGTGGAGGAGGTGGGTTTCCCGGCGTCAGGCTGAAAAGGCAAGGAGAATCCTGGCTCAGCCTTTTCACGCCCCCCACCCCCACCCCGGTACAATCCTCTGTTGTTTCGGAGGCAACGTTTCCGGCGTTGGGATCTCTGTCACTTTAAAGACGGGGATCCCGTCTTCGAGAGCTGCCGGCCAATCAGAGGGACAGCAGCTCAGCAGTATCGGCAATGCCACTGGGAGCTGTGGCCACTGTTGGTACTGCAGAGGCCTTGGACTCAGGCCCAGTGCTGGAACCCCGGACCTCATGTAAGTGAGGCCGGATCACTGGGGCCAGTCCGGAAAGCCCTGGCAAGGGGGGCTGGGGTGATGGGCGTGAAATCCAGGAGGTGGGTAGTTCATGGAGGTGGAGATTTTGCAGGCGGCCACAGATTTCCCACGGAGGAATGATCACTCCCACCGTCCCACCCACCCCCTCCCTCCCCCCCTCCCCCCCCACCACCCCAAGCCTGCAGGGTGTGCGTCTCGTTTTACAAGGCATCCTCCCCTCATGGTGGCACCCCCCACTGGTTAGATTCCAGCAGCGGCAGGAAGAGGCATTTAAGTGGCTCATTAATAGGCCGCTTCTGGGTGGAAGACCTCATGTAAGACTTATGGGTCGACGGGCCAAATGGCCTACTCCTGCTCCTATTTTCTATGTTTCTAAGACTGTCATCGGCCTATCCTGCTCCTGGTACAATTGCACGACGACGGGCCCTCCGCGCCCCTCCCCCCCCCCACAACAATTCTAAGGGCCCCCCTCCTCCAACCCCGCCTTGGGGGGGACCCATAAAATCCAGCCCAATAACCAGGGAAAAACATAACAAGAAGTTGGAGAGGTTTAAGTTAATTAATGAGAGCCAGCACGGATTTGTAAAAGGCAGATCATGCTTGACTAATCTAATTGAATTTTTTTGATGAAGTAGCAGCAAAGGTTGATGAAGGGAATGGGTGGATGTTGTATATATGTATTTTACACGCCAAATCCTGTGCTTAGGCTTTCCAAGGTGAAATTGTAGAATCTTATAACATAGAAATAGGCCATTTGGCCCATCATGCCTTTGCTGACTCTTTGAAAGACTAACCAATTAGTCCCACTCCCCTGCTCTTTCTCCGTAGCCCTGCAGTGTTCTCCCTTTCAAGTATTTGTCCAATTCTCTTCCAGAAGTTGGTGTGGAATCTGCTTTCACCATTATTTCAGGCACTGCATTACAGATCATAGTAACTTGCTGTGCTTTCCCAATTATTTTAAATCTATGTCCTTTGGGTACCAATCCTCCTGCCAGTGTAAACAGTTTCTCCTTATTTACTCTTATCAAAACACCTTTGGAATTTTAAATGCCTCCATTAAATCTCCCCTTAGCCTTCTCTGCTCTAAGGAGAACAGCTGCTGCTTCTCTGATCGCGCCGTGTCTTAATTATCCTTTTCACTGTCTTCCTTTTAAAAACAAAACAGAGGAACTCTGCTTTTTCTAGAAAGCAATCACGATAATACGCCTCGTGTATGAAGAGGAGGGAAAACCCAGAGGAATCCATGTATTAGTTCATCGTGTCGAGTGATGGCCATCTCCTTCCACACCTCGGCAGTAAAGTTGGAGAATGAGTTATTTTGTGTTCCCTTCCTACCAGGTTGGACTGGCATCATGCCTGAATGCAGGACCCCCGCCCTGGGACTTGGCCTAGAGATGGGGTAAGGAGACTGGGGTGGAGAATACCATAGGGGGGAAATCGATGATAGGAAATTAGTTGGTGAACCTACCTGTCATTTGTTGACAAAACAGTGATGCAATCCCTTCAGTACCACACCACGTTTACACACACGTGATCTGATAAACCAAGTACATGGCTTCCTCTTCATGAGCAAAGCAGGTATTGCTGATGGTTTATTCATGAAGGCAGCGGTGCTCTTGTTAAGAAAAAAAAGAGAAAAGGGTGGATCCTTAAACGCAGAGGTGAGACAGATATTCCCCTGAATGTCATACTTAAATCCATAAAGGGCATCTTCAAATCTCGCAAACATCTCAAAATGCTTTGCGTACGCTGAGTTATTTGAGAGTGCGGTGAGCACCTTATGATCCATGGGCATCCATGAATGGAGTGAGCAGTTGGTCTTTGTTGCGTGGTGTCTGTGCGACAAATGTGGGTTGGGGCCAACACGTCCCTCACTCTTCAGATATCACTGGAGCCCTGAATGCCTGGTGTCCTGTTCGTTTCAAAGGATAGATGCACCTTCAATAGAGATTTGGGGGTGATTGGTGTCACTCAACACTGAGAGCGTGGATCCTAAAGTAGGAGAACTACCCAGGCAAATTACTTTTGCTTTCCCCGTGGTTCATTGCCAGGGTTACCAGACAGGTAGCCTGTGTGCAGAGTTGATAGAAGGTGCAGCAAAGCCTTGCTCATGATAGATCTGCAGTGACAATGATTTATCGCACTGGTTGATGTGAGCAGGGCAGACGGGAAGGGGGGAGGGTTGGTGTTGGGGGGAGGGTGGTGGTTGAGCAGTAGACGTTGACAGATTGGATCCCGAGTGTCTTCAATGCAAGGAGGCTGCTGATGAAGTGGAAAAGCATTTGCTGATTAGCGTACACCTGTGGCAGTGAGAATGCGAGGAGAGGTTGTGTAGTGAATACTGTATTAGAAAGTAAAACCTCTCACAGCAGTTGCATCTGCCTTTTCTTCCCAATTTAAGAATGAAATATTTGTATTTACATAACGCCTTCTACAACCTCAGAATGAAATATTTTTTGGTGTCGTCACTGTTGTAATGTAACAAATGCGGCAGCCAATTTGCGCACAGCAAGCCCCGTAGGCGGTCATGTGTCACCTTTGGCATGTTTCCGGCAGTTCCTGCAGCCATACCGGTGCCAAACGTCGTGCTCTGCACTCCTTTGGACCCCACCAGAAAGGCCGAGAGGGGGGTTTTGACGCTTGGGCAACTCTCAACCTCCATACATTCGCCCAGGCATGCGCCATGGAGAGGTCACTCCATAGTTGCCTCACAGCGACTGACACCACTGACCACCTCTAGGCGCTTACCCATTGTCTCTCGAGACAAGGAGGCCAAAGAAGAAGAAGAAGCTCCCACAAACTGTAACGCGGTAATGACTACATAATCTGATTATTATTTTACTGATAGCTGGAGGCTAAATATTGTCCCAGGACGCTGGAGAGAACTCCCATTGCTGCTCTTCACAATGGGATCTTTTGACGTCTACCTGAGAGGGCAGATGGGGCCTCGGTTTAATTTCTGATCAGAAAGGTGGCACCTCCAACAGTGTAGCAC
This sequence comes from Heterodontus francisci, assembly GCF_036365525.1. Classification (NCBI taxonomy): domain Eukaryota; kingdom Metazoa; phylum Chordata; class Chondrichthyes; order Heterodontiformes; family Heterodontidae; genus Heterodontus; species Heterodontus francisci. Next base: position 84,924,146 of record NC_090389.1, on the reverse strand, counting down.
TCCCTCGGTCACCGCACTAGGAGTGTCGGCATAGATTTTGTGCTCAACTCTCTGCTTCTATACTGATGGTGGTGACTGGATGCTATGCCACCTCCTGCAGGCATCGTACAGGATGCCTCCCAGCTGGGAAATAAAGCCTGGTGTAAGTGTTATCCAAGCTTGCGGGTTGTTGAACTGTGCCTCAGCCAAGGAAGGAAAGTGAAACAAATCAAGCAGAACTGTCGACAAATCATCTGTGCTGAGTTGAGAGAGAAGTGTTGTTCATCACCCATGTTATCTACCATCTGCTAACTCGAGGTCTTGCTCACTGGAGTCCCTGTCCTGCGAGATTTGGTCACACATGACCCATTTGAAACGCTTGTGAGATTAAAAGGGCTGGTATTTATAAAAATAATTCATGCTCGTTAAAATACAGGGCCGCTTATCACAAGATACATTCAGATAAGGAAGGTCAATTTGGCCCATCTTGGCACATCCAACAAGTTAAAAAGATAGTTTTTACTATCATCTTGAGCTCTCTCAAGACGGACATCAAAGATCCCATGGCACTATTTGGAGAAGCGCGGTGGGTTCTCCTTGGTTCCTGGGTTTATCCCTCAACCAGCATCACTAAAACAGATGACCTGGGCATTATCACATAGCTGATTATGGGAGCTTGCTGTGCGCAAATTCGCTGCCACCACTCCCTACATTACAACAATGACTTCACTCCAAAAGGTGCTTCATTGACTGCAAAGCGCTTTGGGGCATCCTGAGGTTGTGAAAGGTGCTTTAGAAATGCAAGTCTGCCTTTCCTTTCTGTCTCTCTCTTTCTTTAATATCCAGAGGTGTTTGTGACTGTTCAGGAGGGTTACTGGTTCTGTGCCTCAGCAAACATTGGTATGTTTGGTAAGGTGGGAGTCAGGGTAGGGGAGGAGGAAGACGGTGCTGATTGTGTATTGATTTGACGAAAGCTGATTGCATTGCCCTCTTTGCTCTCTATTTGTCGGCGTCAACCCCTTGAGCACAGCAACTCGGCACAGATTGTCCCATTCGGCTGGAGCAGTAATTCATCAACATCTCGCCCAGTGGCGCTCCTAATTGGATGATATTAAAACCCTCCTGATAGTTGGCTTTTCATTTCTGATGCAGCTTTAATGAGTCTCTCCGTCAGTTTACTGTCTGCGCTTTGCTGGGAAATCTGGGTCAGGGTGCAACGTATACTTTTAATCTGTTAACTCATATTTGTATCCTGCCACTTAAATCGAGAATGAAAAGGGAGTAACTGGCAATGGGAATGATCCCCTTACTTTATCTTTGGTTGTGTAATACCTGGAAGTGTCTCTCGCTGAGTGACGAGAAGCAGTGACAGAGGGGAAGTGGAGCAGCATTATATCTTGGACACTCGAGCTTGGAGGGGGAGGGGAAAGAGATGCAGAATTAACTCCTTACCAGCTGATTTTTATTTTCTTCCAATTATGTTATAAAAAGAACTACTTGACTTTTGGGTCTTTCACACCCTGTTGTGGGGTATGGTTCCATTGTTTTTTTTTAAAGAAAGCATTAATTTTCTTGATGTGGCCATTTTGCCGAAATGCCTCGTTACCCTGAGGAGATGGTGGCAAAGGGTCTCTTTCTTAAATCACCAGTAGTGGTTTTGATACAACTGAGTGGCTCGCTAGGCCACTTAAGAGGGCAGGTAAAGGTCAACCACGATGTGGGGACTGGAGTTGAATATTGGCCCAGGCTGGGTAAAGACCACCGTGAACTACTTGGTTTCTAGATTTTAAAAAACAAAACTGAATTCAAATTCTGAAACTACCATGGTGGGATTTGCACACTCGTTCGCTGTATTAATTGGCCAAGCTTCTGGGTAACTACAGTAGTAACATAACCATTACACTACCATAACCCAACCTGATGCCTCTTGGTGAGTGAATCTTGATGGTCAGTGTGGAGAGGCACTTCGACCATGGGGGGACCGCAGCCAGGCTTAATCTCATCCACTTTGGATGTCCACACGGGCAAATGATGCTCCCTGTCGATGCTCGCACAATCAATTTACTTGGGTGAGGTACCAGAGGGCGCATTTCTGTATTTGTGTCATATAGTTTGCAATAGAGCTGGAGTTAAACGGGAAGTCGTCTTTCCTCATCGAGATTGAAAATGATGGATTGCAGCCACTGTTCTTTGGGAGGTGGTGGAAGCAGTGAGCACCTGAGTTGAATGAACTCTAGTTAGAAGATGTTTTGGTGTCTGTTCTAGCTAACTGCAATGTTAGTGTCCGCAGGTTGAGACAGTGTGGAATGCCTGACCAAAATGGCTTGAGATCTGCTGTGCCGTTCCTTGAGCAGATATCCAAGCCTCTGATCTTTCCAGCCATTGACGCTTAAATGTACATTACAACAGTGACTGCCCTTCATTTGGCAGCAAAGCACTTTGGGGCGTTCTGAGGTCATGAAAGGCGCCATATAAATGCAAGCTCATTCTTCCTTTCTTTGAATCGCGGAGATGATGTTATGCTTTTCCAGTTTGCGTCAAAGCAGTGAAACAATAGAATTTATACCCCTACATTCTGCCTGAATTAACATAAGTGGACTTATTGCAGTATTATCTTGAGCTGAATATCTTGCTGTTTCTGTTTGCCTCTCTATTATTTCACTGGGAAATAAATCTGACCCAGTAGACTTAGCCAGGAAGTATTGGGCTAGCTTTAAAAAATGTTGGAGGAATGTCTGAGTCCAGCCAACATATTCTCCAGTAAGTAGTTTGCTGCAATAGGGATTAACCCAGAGGGCACTAACCCACACATTCAGCTTGTGAGGGGCGGTCTGATTTTTGGAAACATTTGACGAGCTGCAAACATGACAGAAGGTGAAAAACCTGAACTGTAACACCATCTCCCAGCAAGGAGCAAATGCCTGTAGATTTACACAAGAATTTGCATTCATTTAGCGCCTTTTAACCTTTTTAAGAAAAAAGCCCTAGGCACTTCACAGACTCGTGAGCAAAAGCAGGACGCTAAGCAACTGGAGGCAATAATGTGTCAGCTGTAGCTCAGTCAGCAGCACTTTCACCTCCGAGTCAGAAGGTTGTTAGTTCAGAGTCCCACTACAGGGCTTGAGCACAAAAATCTGGAGTGTTGGGGGTGCCATCTTTTGGATGCGACGTTAAGCCGAAGCCCGGTTTGCCCTCTTATGTGGATGTAAAAGATCCCCTGGCCACTATTATGAAGAGCAGGGGAGTTATCCCGGTTACCCTGGCCAATATTTATCCCTCAACCAACATCACTAAAACAGATTATCTGGTCATTATCATATTGCTGTTGGTGGAAGCTTGCTGTGCACAAATTGGCTGCTGTGTTACCTACACTGCGACAGTGGCTACACTTCAAAAACTACTTCATTGACTGTGAAACACTTTGAGACGTAGGTGGCCATGAAAGGCTCTATATAAATGCAGGTCTTTCTCTCCCTTCTTTTGTCCTTCGAGGAGAGACCAAAAGCGTGGCCGAAGAGAGAGATTTGCAAATGTGTCTTCAAGGAGGGGAGGGATGTTAAGAGGTCAGATAAAGAGAGAATATGCCAGAACTTTGAAGCCTAGGCAGTGTTCTGCCCTGGGGCCTCAGGACAGTGGATCTTTAAATAGAGTCATACAGCACTGAAACAGGCCCTTCGGCCCACCAAGTCTGTGCTGACCAACAACCACCCATTTATACTAATCCTACATTTAATCCCATATTCCCTGCCACATTCCCTCAATTCTCCTACCACCTACCTACACTATGGGCAATTTTACAATGGCCAACTTACCTATCGACCTGCAAGTCTTTGGCTGTGGGAGGAAACCGGAGCACCCGGTGGAAACCCACGCGGTCACAGGGAGAACTTGCAAACTCCGCACAGGCAGTACCCAGAATCGAACCCGGGTCGCTGGAGCTGTGAGGCTGTGGTGCTAACCACTGTGCCGCCCCTGATCTTCTGACCTCCCGGAGTCTTTCCCTTCCTCCTGCAATCTACAAGAGTTAAAAATCCAAACTTGCTGGCACCTGACCACTGCTTTGAGTTACCTCAGCAACTCTGGACCTTCAACATTTACTAAGATTTCTTGGCAAATAATGACAGTTGATTGTCTTTTCCCCTGCTCCCAAATAGCCCCAAAAAAATGGGTGCAACACAAGGGAAAATTGGATGCTCTTCTATCATTCCCATTTTGCTTCCAAATGTAACTTTCTTTCAGGCTTTTCGAATGTCAACAGCTGAGTGCATCTGAAGGGGACGCAGCAATTTGGCAGGGAAGGAAAAGAGGACCAATTGATTTCAACAATGAGGATTTCAGCAGTGACAGCATGACAATACTACCTCATTTGGTGTAGAGCACTTTGGCACATTGAGTTTGTGCCTCATCTGCTGTTGAAACCCTCATCCATATCTTTGTTACCACTAGACTTGACTATTCCAATGTTCTCCTGGCTGGTCTCCCACATTCTACCCTTCGTAAACTTGAGGGCATCCAAAACGCTGCTGTCCATGTCCTTATTTACACCAAGAACTGTTCATTCATCAACACTGTGTTCACTGACCTACATTGGATCCCGGTTTGGAAATGCCTTGATTTCAAAATTCTCATCTTTGTTTTCAATTCCCTCCATGGCCTCACCTCCTTATCTCTCCACCAGCCCCACAACCCTCCGAGATATCTGTGCTCCTCTAATTCTAGCCTCTTGGGCATCCCTGATTTTAATCGCTCCACTACTGGCAGCCGTGTCTTCAGCTGCCTGGGCCCCAAGCTCTGGAATTCCTTCCTTTAACCTCTCCGCCCCTCTACCTCACTTTCCCCCTTTAAGATGCTCCTTAAAACCTGCCTTGTGGTCATCTGCCTTAATATTCCTTTATGTGGCTTGGTGTCAGATTTTGCTTTATAATGCTCCTGCAAAGCGCCTTGGGATGTTTTATTATGTTAAAGGGAAGCTCTCGTTGTTGTTGTGAAAGCCGCTATAGAAATGCAAGTTTTGCTTTCCGATTGTTTCTTGTGTTCGGAGTTTTCTGTAAAGCACCCATTGTAAAAAAAAAAGAAACAATTTAATGAATACCACAGCCATGTCAGATTGAAACCGTGTGATGTGTTGTAATCTCTTTTGCTCACATTTCCTTGCTCTATGTCTTTTCTTGCATACTTCCTCACTCCTCTTCAATCTGCCTGTCTCGGTTATTTTCTCTCTCTTTATCTCTCTGTCTCTCTCAGTTTCTCTCTCATTCTGTCTCTGCTTATCACCAGACTCTAGTATATAAGAGGCCCTCTTGTGAATGGATACTTCTCTGACCGTGTGAAATGCTTGTGACTGCCCTTGATTACAGGAAGTTTTCGGTTGATGTATCATATGACAGTATGTCACGCTCAGAGATTTCATTGTGCATGGAAAGCCTGTGGGGCAGCTAGTGTATGTGTTGCCTTGATGAGTGAGTTCAGTAGCAAGCCTTTCCAATAAGATTGTGCATTTGATTTATTTCTGTGCAGGAAGATAAGATACACTGAAATAAAATCTCCAGTACCGCTTAGTTTTGGCTTATGTTTTACTCAGTCAAGTATAAGTGATGTTGAGGTATTTGACTAAAGCAGCCCCAGAAGAGGACAGGTCTATTTTATTGTTTGGTGTGGGGGGAAATCAAGTGTCAGCCTTGGCTTTCACCCTTTGCCCTTTCACCTCTGTGTCAGAAGGTCATGGGTTCTAATCCCATTCCAGAGACTGAGCGCAAAATCTAGACTGACACTCCCATTGCAGTACGGAGGGAGCACGGCGCTCTCAACAACAGCAGCTATTTATATAGTTACTTTAACGCAATAAACGTCCCAAGGCTCTTCACAGGAACTTCATAAAACAAAATATGACACCAAGCCACAAAAGGAGATATTAGGTCAGATGACCAAAAGCTGGGCCAAAGAGGTAAGTTTTAAGAAGTGTCTTAAAGGAGGAAAGTGAGACGGAGAGGTGTAAGGAGGGAATTCCAGAGCTTAGGGTCTTGGCAACTGAAAGTGCAGCCACCAGTGGTGGAGTGATTAAAGTCAGGGATGCACGAGGCCAGAATTAGAGGAGTGCAGATATCTGAGGGTTGTGGCGTTGGATGAGATTAGAGACAGGGAGGGCTGAGGCCATGGAGGGGATTTGAAAACAAGGATGAGAATTTTAAAATCAAGACGTTGCTCGATCGGGTGCCAATGTAGGTCAGCAAACACAGGGGCGAGAGGGGAATGGGACTTGGTGCAAGTTAAGACATGGGCAGCAATGTTTTGGATGATTTCAGGTTTACGGAGGGTAGAGTGTGGAAGACCAGCCAGGAGTGCTTTGGAATAGTCAAGTCTAGAGGTAACAAAGGCATGAATGAGGGTTTCAGGTGAGTGGATGCATAAAATTCTACAGCCACTATTCAAAGAAGAGCGGGGACTTTCTCCCCGGTGTCCAATATTTGTCCCTCAATCAACATCAGTAAAACAGGTCATTAACCTTATTGCTGTTGTGGGGCCTTGCTGTGTGCAAATTGACTGCCTTATTTGCATATAACAGTCTTCATTTCAAAAGTACTCCGTTATGAAGCACTTTCAGACGTTGAGTGCATAAAACACACTATTCATGCAAGTTTATTCTTTCCTCGCCTTTCTCTCTTTCTTTTGTTTCTTTATTTGGCTTCTCTTTCTTGGTTGGTGTATATGTCAACCACACCCGCACCTCCCCCCACCCCCAGCCCTTTGCGGGTGTAAACTAGTCTTTGGCACTCAGTGGGTTAATGGGATTTCCTCTCAGTGTTGATACTGCAGCAACTGGGGCCCATTCATTTGTTTCCTTTTCTATGTAATGAAACTGGATTCAAACAGGCTTTGTTGTGTTATGGATGAGGGGCCTACTTTCCCAGGCCTTAACAGCCAACAGTTAAAGTAAATATTGAACATGTTTGGGTAAAGGAACCACATAAACATTAACTTAATGTAATAAACAGAGACCATTTCTCTCCCCTGCTCTATCCGACCAATAGTTAACTGTGTGATTTCTGGGCCAGGATTTTATCCGGGCGACAGGGGTCTCAACCTCCGGCAAAAGTGCTGTCGAGAACCCCGCGTTGCTCCTTCTGTGGGAGGCCCACTGAATCAAGTGCCAATTAGGCACTTAACTGGCCAGCGGAGGGCCTTCCCTGGGATCAAGGACCCTGGCGATGGAAGACCTATCCGCTGAGAGCTGCCTGCCAATCGGAGGCCTGCAGCTCTTTAACTGAGCAGCGCCAGTGCGGAGGAGGTGGCTCCTGCTGGTAGAACACTCACCCGAGGCTCAGGAGTGGCGCTAGACCCAGGCCACAGGAAGGTCAGGGTGGGTGGGGGTTGCAGGGGAGGAGGGTACAAGGGGTCGTCAGCAAGGCCATGGGGGTGGCTCTTAGCAGAACCCCCCCCCCCCCCCTCACTTCCTGAGGCCGGGTCCCTCATTCAGAAGCTAAGTGCCTTTTAATGAGGCTGTTCACAGGCCTTCCCACCCTGAACCCTGGACTTAATTTTGGCGGAGGAGGGAAGGTGGCAGGGTTACCCCCCCATCGCTAGCATGCCACCCAATTATATGCTCTCCCCGCCTCCAAACCTGCCGAGGGACAGAGCATAAACCACCCCACCCCCCTCCGAAGATCTTGGTTTTGCTGGAACTGTGCAACCAGCTTGTAAGTTTGGTTTTCGGCCTGGTTTTGATGTGTGGCACCAAGTTATGACTGGACTCTGCTATGAATGGGCAATGTTTTCATCCCACGTCCATCTCTGCCTCTGTTCTCTGTCTCTGCTGGCAAGTCCTGGAAGCTCTTTCATGCAGACTGCTTTGACTGATGGCCTCCATTTACCTGAGGCAAGCAGTACTTCTGGAGGATTGGCGAATGAGGCGCTGAGGTAGATCAGTTGCTTGGCGACAAGTTGGGTGCCAGTCTGTAAAGGTATCGAATAGTGAAGTGATAGAATGAATAGATAAAAATGACGGGCAGGGAAAGACCAGCTGGCTGATCAGGCCTGCCTCACACTCATGATGGCTGGAGTACCCTGCCAAGACACTTCTTACCCATCCCCTCCCCAGCCATGTAAGAGAGAAATAGTGAAAATCCCATGATCGGAAAGTGTGTGGGGGGGGGGGGGGGGGAGGTGTGGAAACACCAGAAACTTCCCCTCTGACCCCCTGACACCCTCAGGAGATTGAAACCTATTCAGGAGGTGAGGTGGACCACATGTTAACAGTAAAGCCACTTACCAAAGGATGAGGAAATAGATTTGCGGTTTAATTACATGTTACTGTTTACAGGCCGGGCAACTGTATGCATTTAAAGACTGTATTGCATTCTAATATGTTTATCTATCATAGCCCATAGACATTAAGGTCTTGGCCTTGGCACTGTGGCAAAAGTGATGAGGTGGGTGGGCGAGAGAGACTTCAGAGTAGGTGCAATAGGTGGATGGAAGGGAGTGGGGTCACCCTCTTTTACACCTCCTACAGGGTGTATTGAGAATCAATGCATGGTCAACGCAGGCCTGTGAGACTCTGGGCTGGGGATTGTGTATAACACCCACAGGTGAAGGAGAGAGCATCTATTCTATCTAGAACGTCAGTGCCAGTACTGAGGGAGTGCTGCTCCATAATAGCACTCGACTCTGACCTACCTTCAGCTCATCTGCTGCTGAAACCCTCATCCATGCCTTTGTTAACCTCTAGACTTGACTATTCCAATGTTCTCCAGTCCAACCTCCCATTTTCCTCCCTCCTTAAACTTGAGCTCATCCAAAACTCTGCTGCCCGCTGCTAATCTCATTCACCCATCGTCCCCTGTGCTCGCTGGCCTTCACGGTCTCCCTGTCTGACAACGCCTCAATATGTTAAAATCCTCATCCTTCTTTTCAAATCCTTCTGTGGCCTCACTCCTCCCTATCTGTGTAACCTCGTCCAACCCTACTACTCTCTGAGATCTCTGCATTTCTCCAATTCAGGCCTCCAGTCATCACTGATTTTAATCGCACCACTATTGGTCATGCTTTCACCTGCCTGGGCTTTAAGCTCTGGAATTCCCTCCCTAAACCTCTTCAACTCTCTCCTGTCTTAAGATACTCCAAAAAAACCTAACTATTTGATCAAATGTTTGGTCATGTTTCCTAATTTCTCCTCCTGTGGCTTGGTGTCAAAAATATTTTTTATGGATATTGCTCTTGTTAAGCCTCTTGGGATGTTTTACTATCATAAATGTAAGTTATTGCCGGAGGTGCCATCTTTTGGATGCAAAATTAAACCGAGGCTCCGTCTGCCCTCTGAGATTTTCATAAAGGATCCCATGGCACTATTTGAAGAAGCCCAGGGGAGTTCTCCATGTCCTGGCAAATGTGTAATTCTTGCCCAATGTCACTAAAACAGACTAACTGGCCATTGGTGGGATGTTGCTGTGCACAATTTGTCTGCCATGTTTGCCTACAAAACAAAGAGACTGTACTTCACAAGTAATTAATTGGCTGTAAAGTACTTTGGAGCACCTCAAGGTGATTTGGATATTGCCTTCCTGTAAACAGGGGGTTGCGGTTCTTTTCCCTGGTGCAAAGGAGACTGGGGGAAGATTTGATAGAGGTGAGCAAGATTATGACAGGCTTAGATAAGTTTCACAAGGTAAAACTGTTTCCGTTAACTGACGGTACAAGGACTAGGAGACACAGATTGCAGGTTTTGGGTAAAAGATGCAGGGGGAATGTGAGGGAGAACTTTTTTTTTTACACAGTGAGTGGTAATGACCTGGAACTCACTGCCCACAAGGGTGGTGGAAGCGGAGACGATTAATGACTTCAAAAGGAAATTGGATGGGCACTTGAAGGAAATAAACTTGCAGGGTTACGGGGATCGAGTGGGGCAGTGGGACTGACTGGAGTACTCCTCAGAGAGCCAGCAGGGACTCGATGGGCCGACTGGCCTCCTTCTGTGCCATAAGTGACTCTGTGACTCTAACTGAACTGGAAGACCTGATACCGGTGGCCCCTTATTACTGGGATTATCTGTCAGTGTAGAATTGTACTGAGTGTGGGTTGCTAACTGGAGTGGAACACCTGATCCCAGTTACTATGTATTACATGTATGCGAATTTGCTGCTTCTCGCATTTCAGATATCCAAACACTGTTCAATGCAGATTGCTGCACCTCATTTTAAGTCCGGTTATTGGCAATGTGCAAGAAGGCTCTCCAGCAACATAAATTCCAGAACCACAATATCTGGAGGCTCTTAATTGACCAGACAAAACCAGAATTACGAGTTGCAGCCTGAGGAGCAATTAGCCTGTGAATTAACTCACCCATTGCTCGGCCTTTCCTCTCTCTGTAACCTCCTCCAGCCCTACAACTCTGCGCGCCTCCAATTCTGGCCTCTTGCCCATCCCCCATTTCTTTTGTTTACCACCATTGGTGGCCATGTCTTGAACTCGCAAGGGCCTAAGCCCTGGAATTTCCTCCTTAAATCTCTACACCTTTAAGACACTGTTTCACATGCTACCTCTCTGAGCAAACTGTTGACCCACCTGTTGCAATATCTCTGGATGAGGTTTAGTGTCAAATTATGTTTGATAACCACTCTGAAGTGCCTTGGGATGTTTTACCATGTTAAAAGGTGCTATATAAATGTACGTTGTTGACATTGTTGGCCTTAAAGAACACTTTAGCTGAATAATGCACAGTTTTAAATGAATGTTCTGAAGAAGGGTCACTGACCTGAAACGTTAACTCTGCTTCTCTCTACACAGATGCTGCCAGACCTGCTGAGTATTTCCAGCATTTCTTGTTTTTATTTCAGATTTCCAGCATCCCGCAGTATTTTGATTTTATTTAAATGAATGTTGTCCGGTGGAAACCACTGACTAGCCGTTGTTTTAGCACATGCATTACCCTCAGCAGAAAAGGCCTCACACACAATAAAGGTAAATGCACTTCACATGGGATCAGGAAGAGACCATTTAACCCCTCCAGCCTGGTCTGCCAGCGAGATCCTGGTTGATCTGTGACCGGACTCCATACACCCACCTTTGCCCCATATCCCTTCATACCTTGGGTAACAACAATCTAATCAGTCACAGTTTTAAGCCTAGTAATTAACCTAGTGTCAACTACCTTTTGCAGAAGGGAGTCAGTTTTAAACATTTACCACCTTTTGCGTGTAGAAGTGTTCCCTAACTTCACTCCTGAAAGATCTGGCTCTAAATTGTAGGCCATGCCTTCTAATCCTAGACTCTCCAACCAGCAGAAATGCTTTCCGTCTGCCCCATCAGTTCCCTTCAGTCACACAAAATGCAGGTAAATGTACTTCACACATGGATATTTGCTTAGACATCCACTACCAAGGAAGTAAAGCAGGCACAATGATCAAAGAAACACTCGCACGCTCTGATTTTCATTTCACTATTTTACCAAGAAACGCACAGAAAGGTTAAAGTTCACTTGCGTGCGCTGTGTAAATGAGTATTGAGATCACAGGCCCAATGATGGTGTCTTCCACTCAATTTCTATTTACCAATCAAATGCAATTTGCTACATCTGGATTTTCAATTAGCCACATGTGGCTAGTGGCCAGTGTCTTGGAGAACTTTGTTTTATATAGCACCTTATAAAAGAGTCGCGCCTCTGGCTGATCGTGACCAGCATTATCGGAGCTGGAGATTTTATTGAAACTATTCCCAGACACAGGGGGTGGGATTATTCCTTCTCTGTTCTCTTAAGACGCACTGTCGCTGAGCGGAATGTGTAGTTGTTGACATAGGAGCACAGGAATTTCTAGAGGAATTAAAACCCAGGTCCAGCTCATTCACCTTCCAGCATCCTGGTAGTCACATGATACAATGAGAATGGAGTTGTTGACTAATCAAAGCGATCAATCTCTAACAATGAGTCTAAAACATACCCAGATATAAGGTGAGGAAAACCCCCAGAGATGGGGAGCTTTGGGAACCATTGGCCCAAAGTCATCTGTTCCTCCTGAGCACGCAACACTCTCCACACGTCATGTCTCAGATTACACATATACTGTATTGTTAATGTGACTTGAGAGATTAATATATGGAGGAGACACTTGGCTTAACAATGGCAAAAAGGGGCTTCTTTCAGCTGCGTACTCTCTGGGGGTTGAGGGGACGAGTTGTTGGCTGATCTTATCCCACGCAGTTTACTGAGATGGCAAAATTCCCCACAGTAGTCAGCATTTTATGTAACTTTATGTATCCGCCATACTCCAGTCACAGATACAAAACAGTCTTTTTATAAAAATAAAGCAAGTTGATATGCAGCGTGAAATTTACAAGCAGTTACAAGTGCCCTTGACTTCATCTCAGCCATTTTTAGGTAGTTACAGTTAGCTCACCTCGTCTATTTAATTGTAGCCTTCAACGCACAGACTTAATTAACTGTATGCTGTCAGTCCATGTCGGCTAAAAGTGGATTGAGATCCCAAACTCATTTCAAATGTAAACCTTGTAGCCAACAGGTAGAGGCGATTTGAAATAAAAACAGAAAATGCTGGAAATATGCAGCAGGTCTGGCAGCATCTGTGGAGAGAGAAACAGAGTTAACATTTCAGTGACCTTTCATCAGCTGAAAGTTAGAGACTTAATAGGTATTAAGCAAGAACAGAAGCAGGGAAAAGGAGGAGTGGGGAAGGACTGTGATAGGTTGGAAGGCAGAAGAGATTAAATGACAAAAGGGAAGATGGTGCAAGACAAAAGGAATTTTAATAGGACAAGTCAGGAAACAAAAGATGGGTGAGAATGTCGGGAATAATCGGGATAGCAGAATCGTTACCAACAGCTGCTGTCTGGTAAATGGGAGCAGTGATTATGATCTGAAATTGTTGAACTCATTGTTGAGTCTGGAAGGTTGTAGAGGGGATTTTGAGTTGAATTTGAGCACAGATTGTGGAGGTGAATGGGGTGCTTTCTAAAGCAGCCTCACTCTTTAAGGGGGCAGTTGGTGGGGGAGAGCCCTGGTTACTATGGAGGCCTGGGGCCTTCTCTGCTAATGACAGACTTGTCCATCCAATTCTCGATGCACTGTGTGAGACCGAGACACAACCATTAGTCCACCAGGGTTGCCAATTCTGGTCATGTTCCTGGAGGTGGTATCATATGACCTCAGCCCTCCAAAAGCCCAGCTCCTGCCATTGGTTGCCCAATACGTTCATCCTCACTGTGCCCTGCCTTCCGAGGACAATCGGAAAGTGAACAGACTCTTCATTACTTAGTTGTCTGATGTTTGACATGTCAGTCAATCAACTCTTTTTACCCCAGTATAAATAATGAACAAAGGAGTGAAAAGATTTTTAAAAAACTTTTTTATTAACGCCCCTATGATTTTTTTTTTCACCTGGGATTTTTCTTGCAGCAGTGCGCTGGGTGGGGGGGGGGGGTGGGGTGGTTAGTCTTTAATTCCTGGAGACTCCAGGACAATCCTGGAGGGTTGGCAACCTTCCCTTCTGTTAAATCTCCTGCATTTTGTTGGATTATCTTCAGGCGGGAGCAATAGTCTGGATAACTCCTGCATTGCTCAACTGTCACTGGGGGTTTCCATAGACATACTTACAGGGCTGCCCCCACCTCTTGTCACGTGAGACATATTTGTACATGGGACTAAAACAGGGAAATGGAGAGAGAAAAAATCCAACATCAAAAAAAAAAGTGTATAATAATGGACAATGATCAAAAAACAGTGAGATGCCCAGACACTAACAGAACCTTAACTTTCTAAAGAGACTTATGGAGAAGCATGTAACAGCGATGTTGGAAATTTAATGATTTTTGACTTTGTGGTATCCATAGCTACTTGCCGCGCTTCTTTTGGAAATGTTAACAGAGCCTCTCGGCTTTAAAATCTACAAATCAGCAGCTCACAGTCTGCAGAGACAGAAGCCAAGCATCCACCAATACAGCCTGCCCTCCGAGGTCACGCAAAACCCCAGCATGAACTCCAGCCATGCAAACTGAAACCATTTCCCAGGCACTGTGGGTGGGCCCCAGCATCCGTCCTGCACTCTTAAACTTCAGTGACAATGCCTGCTTATCAGAGGGGAATGCTCTTGACTTTGGAGGGATTAAGATACTGGAGGGAGGGAGAACCTTGTCTCGGTTGGGAAACACGAAGGGCCTTGGTCAGTGCAGAGGCTTTTTATTTTGCCTGCTGGTGAGTTGGTGGATTGATAATCTCTGGTAATATGACTGGAAGTTGTAAGTTTTCCCCATACCAACACACTGTGTTGCAACTGTCACGCTGCCTCAATTTGACTTGGCTAATCTTGGCTTGCATTCCTGAACATCCAAACGTTGGCCCCTGTGGATTTTGTGTCTTGTGTAGCAGCATTTCCCACAATGAAGTTTGCATTGCATGGCAACATGGCACAGTGACAAATACGTTGGAGGGTGTGGGTGGAGAGGGTCAGCCAGGGAGAGTCTAGGTGAAGCAGTTTTGGCACAGTTACCACCTTATCGAAGCCAGACTTGCAGCAGAACTAAAATGGACCTGGCCCAGAACTCATGTTAACTCTTGTGTCCGAGAAAGATTTACACTTTCCTTTTGGAGTGTGCAAGAGTTTAAGCATCGTCTGTAAACAAAAGGAACGTGTGCGACACTATGGGGCGCAAATTGGGAAAGCAAAATCTGGTAAATTCCTCTCTAACTCCTTAGAGAAGGGAGAGAGGAGTTTGGATAGAGAGAAACTTCCCATTGGTGGGAGGGTCGAGAGTCAGAAGACACAGATTTAAAGTGAATGGCAATAGAGCTAAAGGCAACATGAGGAAAAACTTTTATACACAGCGAGTGGTTAGGATCTCGAATGTGCTGCCTGAAAGGGTGGTGGAGACAGATTTGATCAGGGCTGTCAAAGGGGAATTAGATAAGCACCTGAAGAGAGAGAATTTGCCGGGCTATGAGGAAAGGGTGGGGAAGTGGGACTAGCTAAATGCTCTTTCTTTTTATTTATTTTATTTAGAGATACAGCACTGAAACAGGCCCTTCGGCCCACCGAGTCTGTGCCGACCAAGAACCACCCATTTATACTAACCCTACAGTAATCCCATATTCTCTACCACCTACCTACACTAGGGGCAATTTACAATGGCCAGTTTACCTATCACCTGCAAGTTTTTGACTGTGGGAGGAAACCGGAGTACCCGGCGAGAACCACTCGGTCACAGGGAGAACTTGCAAACTCCGCACAGGCAGTACCCAGAACTGAACCCAGGTCCCTGGAGCTGTGAGGCTGCCAGTGCTAACCACTGCGCCACTGTGCCGCCCTTAGAGATACAGCACTGAAACAGGCCCTTTGGCCCACCAAGTCTGTGCCGACCATCAACCACCCATTTATACTAATCCTACATTAATCCCATATCCCTACCACCTACCTATACCAGGGGCAATTTATAATGGCCAATTTACCTATCAACCTGCAAGTCTTGCAGAGAGCTGGTACAGGCTCGATGTGCTGAATGACTTCCTTCTGTGATTCAACTCTGACTCCCTTGGCCAATCAAAATCCATCCAGGAGAGCACTCTGGCCCTGATTGACGTCATATACATACCTACCAATGTATGAGGTGATCTCTACTTCCAGCTACATTTTCTCCTCCCATCCCTGCCACTCGGCACCCCACCACACATCACTAACACTTGAGGTCTTAGTCTTAGCTGTTTGGCTGCAACGGGTTCTTGACCAGATACCAAACACTTGCTTGTTGGCAGGGAATGTGGAGAGGCAAGAATGGTCACTCCCTGCCTCCTCCTGGAAGCTGCTCAAGGATGGGATTGGCTAATTGCCCACCTGCGCGTCCTCCACGTATCAGTTGGTATGTGACCCAGAAAGCAGACCGAAATAACTTGGAGATTTGTCATGGCTTCTTGAATTAGAGTGAGTCGATTGAACATGAATATACACTGCCTGTAAGATTTGAGGAGACATTAATTTACTGAAAGGGAGCAGCTGAATAGGAGATAGCTAGCTTACATCTCTTGGGTCAAACTGGGCAAATGCCTTTCAGAGGAACGCTTTATAATAAATTTCTAAGATAGCGGGGAAGGTGGTCTAAATGATGAGGGACTTGCAATGATACAGCACCTTTCATAGTCCACAGGAGACAGCCTGTGGATTACTTCTGAAGCCCAGTCATTGTTATGCAGGCATATTGGAGTGTGGGTTCTTCCAACCCGGCGATTTTCCATGTTTGTTGGGTAATTGTACTTTAGATTAGGAAGATCCCAGGTTCTCTCCTGGTTTGTGAGGTGTTGGCCCAGCTGGAGAGGGGTGAGAAAATTCAACTTGGGTTTCTAATCCTGGTCTAAGCCCATCACCAAGAACGGGTCCATAAAGGACAATGATGGAATTGTACCCCGACTGCTCCATTGACCCACCGTTGGTGGCCGTGCCTATCTCCCATGATCTGGAATTTCCTCCCCACACCTCTCTGCTCTCTACTTCTCACCCTTTCTCTACTTTTAAGACCGACCTTAAAACCCACCCCTTTGACCAAGGAGCTGTGGGCTTTGAACCGTCGTCAAACCGGGGTCAGAAGCTTGTACTATGTGGGAAGCAGTCACTCAATGTGATTTTCCCCACACAGGCTAATTCAATGGCCAGAGGGCGGGCTCGCTGTCCATTTAAGGATGGCGGGCGAGCTCTCAAAGCTGGAGGGCCAATCAGATGCCTTCCAGCTCGAAAGCAACAACAGGATGTCATGGCAGGTAAGTGAGGGAGAGGGTGCTTTAAAATGGAGGTGCCATCTCTCCATTTTTTTTCTGTTTAAATAAAACATGGCCTATGTAACTGGACCAGCACTGTTGGGGGGGGGAGGGGGGAGGTGTACCCCTCTGCAGGGCGGCCCGTTGTTGCTACTGCTCTCAGGAAGGCGGGGAGGCCCTCGAAGCCTGCCTGGAACGCTGGCCCCCCAGTTCTGCCATCAGAATGTGTGTCCAGGCAGCGAAACTGGCTCCGGCCGCCTCTGGGAACCTGGAGGCCGACTGGAAAATCCCAGTTGGCCCGCATTAACAGAGCTTTAATGGGGACATTTGGCTACCCGCCCCACTTCCTGCCTCCGGGAAAATGACCCGGGGGCAGGGTGGAGCCAGGGATCAGGCGTGAGGCCGGTGGCCCAAAGTTCCATGCCCATCCTATGCTGTTCCCGGCGGGAGCTCAAAGTTCATCAAAGCTCGTCAGTATTGTTGAGATGCAGCATGGCCACGATGCCCCTTGTGGTTAAATAGCCTCAGGTTCCACAAGTAGATGGGCCATTTGATTGAGGTTTAGCAGGTCGTGGGTGGCGAGAACATGGCACTGTAAGCAAGAAGAATCAGCCACTTTCGGAGATATGAGGGATCATTAAATGTGGGGACTAAAGATCAGGTCCAGCACCGTACTATCAGTGAGCTGAAAGTAAAACAAATGCACAGTGTCACACGACCTGGTCCCAGTTCCCAGTGGACAGAATCACTGCATTGTACACTTTAGAGATAAGTTCAAGGGTAGCAAATTTATTTCTTCAGTTTAGACAAAATCACATCAAACAAATCCTTGTGATGGCTGATGTCCGGTTTGGGTTGACACGAATGGATTTGATTTATTGGAGCACTGATACCATTTGGCTCTGTCTGCCTCGACAGTCTGTCTTGACTTATTTATTGCCACACAGAGATATTGGATCACAAGATCCAATCCTTTGATCAGTCACTCCTTTTGCCCTTTGATATCTGGGGATGGGATGGGAGGGAAAGCCGTGATATTTCATTTTCAGAATGTTCTCGGGTAATTTTTTTTCCTTTAACTGCGGGCAATCTTTGCAGCACAAGGGAAGGAACAAAGAACAAAGAAAATTACAGCACAGGAACAGGCCCTTCGGCCCTGCAAGCCTGCGCCGATCCAGATCTTCTATCTAAACCTCTAAACCTGTCGCCTATTTTCTAAGGGTCTGTATCTCTTTACTTCCTGCCCATTCATGTATCTGTCTAGATACATCTTAAAAGACGCTATCATGCCCGCGTCTACCACCTCCGAACGCGTTCCAGGCACCCACCACCCTCTGCGTAAAGAACTTTCCACGCATATCCCCCCTAAACTTTTCCCCTCTCACTTTGAACTCGTGACCCCTAGTAATTGAATCCCCCACTCTGGGAAAAAGCTTCTTGCTATCCACCCTGTCTATACCTCTCATGATTTTGTATACCTCAATCAGGTCCCCCCTCAACCTCCGTCTTTCTAATGAAAATAATCCTAATCTACTCAACCTCTCTTCATAGCCAGTGCCCTCCATACCAGGCAACATCCTGGTGAACCTCCTCTGCACCCTCTCCAAAGCATCTACATCCTTTTGGTAATGTGGCGACCAGAACTGCACGCAGTATTCCAAATGTGGCCGAACCAAAGTCCTATACAACTGTAACATGACCTGCCAACTCTTGTACTCAATACCCCGTCCGATGAAGGAAAGCATGCCAAATGCCTTCTTGACCACTCTATTGACCTGCGTTGCCACCTTCAGGGAACAATGGACCTGAACACCCAAATCTCTCTGTACATCAATTTTCCCCAGGACTTTTCCATTTACTGTATAGTTCACTCTTGAATTGGATCTTCCAAAATGCGTCACCTCGCATTTGCCCGGATTGAACTCCATCTGCCATTTCTCTGCCCAACTCTCCAATCTATCTATATTCTGCTGTATTCTCTGACAGTCCCCTTCACTATCTGCTACTCCACCAATCTTAGTGTCGTCTGCAAACTTGCTAATCAGACCACCTATACTTTCCTCCAAATCATTTATGTATATCACAAACAACAGTGGTCCCAGCACGGATCCCTGTGGAACACCACTGGTCACACGTCTCCATTTTGAGAAACTCCCTTCCACTGCTACTCTCTGTCTCCTGTTGCCCAGCCAGTTCTTTATCCATCTAGCTAGTACACCCTGGACTCCATGCGACTTCACTTTCTCCATCAACCTACCATGGGGAACCTTATCAAACGCCTTACTGAAGTCCATGTATATGACATCTACAGCCCTTCCCTCATCAATCAACTTTGTCACTTGCTCAAAGCATTCTATTAAGTTGGTAAGACATGACCTTCCCTGCACAAAACCATGTTGCCTATCACTGATAAGCCCATTTTCTTCCAAATGGGAATAGATCCTATCCCTCAGTATCTTCTCCAGCAGCTTCCCTACCACTGACGTCAGGCTCACCGGTCTATAATTACCTGGATTATCCCTGCTACCCTTCTTAAACAAGGGGACAACATTAGCAATTCTCCAGTCCTCCGGGACCTCACCCGTGTTTAAGGATGCTGCAAAGATATCTGTTAAGGCCCCAGCTATTTCCTCTCTCGCTTCCCTCTGTAACCTGGGATAGATCCCATCCGGACCTGGGGACTTGAGCTGAAGAGGTGGTGCATGGCAGCTGTGGCTCAGTGGGTCTTGCCTTTGAGTCAGGAGGTCGTGGGTTTAAGTCCCACTCGAGAGTCTTGAATGCATATAATCTAGCTGACATTCCCAGTGCATTACTGAGGGAGAGCTGCACTGTCGTGGGGGACTGGCTTTTGGCTGAGATGTTAAACTGAAGCCTTGTCTGTCCCCCCCTCAGGTGGATGTAAAAGATCTCGTGGCCACTGTTTGAAAAAAGAGCAGGGGAGTTCTGTGTGATTATTGTTCTGGCCAATCTTTATCCCTCAGCCAACATCACTGTAACAGATTACCTGGTCATGGCTGTTTTTGGGTGCTTGCTGTGTGCAGTGAGGATTTGTTCACCATTGATCTGCAAGAAAGAAGTTGCACTCCGAGAGATGCACATTCCCATCAAGTGTGACACAGGAGAAAATGGGCCATTTTAGAATCTTACAGCACAGGAAGAAGCCATTTGCCCCATCGTACCTGTCCTGGCTCTTTTGAAAAAGCTATCCAATTAGCTCCAGCTTCCCTACTCCTTCCCCATAGGCCTGCAATTTTTTCTTTTCAAGTATCTCTCCAATTCCCTTTTGAAAATTACTAATGAATCATCAATTTTTTTTTTGTTTTGGCATTCTACTTTCCAAATTGACACACTGAGCAGACTGAGCACAGGGCTCAAACAAAATCCTATAGTTGCTGGAAATCTGAAATAAAAACAGAAAATGCTGGAAAACACTCGTGGTTCAGACAGCAAAACCAAGCTGACATTTCAGGTCGGTGAGCTTTCTTCAGAGCTGGATGATGTCATGGGCGGCACAGTGGCGCAGTGGTTAGCACCGCAGCCTCACAGCTCCATCGACCCGGGTTCAATTCAGGGTACTGCCTGTCTGGAGTTTGCAAGTTCTCCCTGTGTCTGCGTGGGTTTTCTCCGGGTGCTCCGGTTTCCTCCCACAAGCCAAAAGACTTGCAGGTTGGTAGGTAAATTGGCCAATATAAATTGCCCCTAGTGTAGGTAGGTGGTAGGGAAATATAGGGACAGGTGGGGATGTGGTAGGAATATAGTAGGGATTAGTGTAGGATTAGTATAAATGGGTGGTTGATGGTCGGCACAGACTCGGTGGGCCGAAGGGCCTGTTTCAGTGCTGTATCTCTAAACTAAACTAAGAGCCGTAACAGTTTTTGAGCAAGTACGGAGCCAGGGCAAAGGGGTCACAGGGCATGAAGAGACGGTTGACAACGGGCTATCTGCTGTCTCGATTATGATTATCCAAAGTGTGGCAGAACGGCAACACATACTAACGCAACTAGCAACAGAGACACGGAGGAACAGATTGGGAGGCAGATTTTGGAAAGGTGCAGAAGTAACAGGGTTGTTGTCATGGGTGACTTCAACTTCCCTAATATTGATTGGAACCTCCTTAGTGCAAATAGTATGGATGGAGCAGATTTGGTCAGGTGTGTCCAGGAAGGTTTCCTGACTCAATATGTAGATAGGCCGACTAGAGGGGAGGCTATATTGGATTTGGTGCTTGGCAACGAACCAGGCCAGGTGGCAGATCTCTCGGTGGGAGAGCATTTCGGTGATGGTGATGGTGGGCGGCACAGTGGCGCAGTGGTTAGCACCGCAGCCTCACAGCTCCAGCAACCCGGGTTCAATTCTGGGTACTGCCTGTGCGGAGTTTGCAAGTTCTCCCTGTGTCTGCGTGTGTTTTCGCTGGGTGCTCCGGTTTCCTCCCACCACCAAAGACTTGCAGGTTGATAGGTAAATTGGCCATTATAAATTACCCCTAGTATAGGTAGGTGGTAGGGGAATATAGGGACAGGTGGGGATGTGGTAGGAATATGGGATTAGTGTAGGATTAGTGTAGATGGGTGGTTGATGGTCGGCGCGGACTCGGTGGGCCGAAGGGCCTGTTTCAGTGCTGTATCTCTAAGTAAATAAAAAAATAACTCCCTGACCAGTACTATAGTCGTGGAGAGGGACAGGAGCAGACGGGATGGGAAAATATTTAATTGGGGGAGGGGGAATTACAATGCTATTAGGCAGGAACTGGGGAGCTTAAATTGGGAACAGATGTTCTCAGGGAAATGCACGACAGAAATGTGGAGGTTGTTTAGGGAGCACTTGCTGAGACTGCTGGATAGGTTTGTCCCGATGAGGCAAGGAAGGGATGGTAGGGTGAAGGAACCTTGGATGACAAGAGATGTGGAACAGCTAGTCAAGAGGATGAAGGAAGCTTACTTAAGGTTGAGGAAGCAAGGATCAGACAGGGCTCTAGAGGGTTACAAGGTATCCAGGAAGGAACTGAAGAATGGACTTAGGAGAGCTAGAAGGGGACATGAAAAAGTCTTGGCGGGTAGGATTAAGGAAAATCCCAAGGCGTTCTACACTTATGTGAGGAACAAGAGGATGGCCAGAGTGAGGGTAGGGCCGATCAGGGATAGTGGAGGGAACTTGTGCCTGGAGTCGGAGGAGGTAGGGGAGGTTCTCAATGAATACTTTGCTTCAGTATTCACTAGTGAGAGGGAGCTGGACGTTTGTGAGGACAGCGTGAAACAGGCTGATATGCTCGAACAGGTTGATGTTAAGAAGGAGGATGTAATGGAAATTTTCAAAGACATGAGGATAGATAAGTCCCCGGGGCCAGACGGGATATACCCAAGGTTATTACGGGAAGCGAGGGAAGAGATTGCCGCACCTTTGGCGATGATCTTTGCGTCCTCACTGTCCACTGGAGTAGTACCAGATGATTGGAGGGTGGCAAATGTTGTTCCCTTGTTCAAGAAAGGGAATAGGGAAAACCCTGGGAATTGCAGACCAGTCAGTCTTACATCGGTGGTGGGCAAATTATTGGAGAGGATTCTGTGAGACAGGATTTATGATTATTTGGAAAAGCATAGTTTGATTAGAAATAGTCAGCATGGCTTTGTGAGGGGCAGGTCATGCCTCACAAGCCTTATTGAATTCTTTGAAGATGTGACAAAACACATTGATGAAGGAAGAGCAGTGGATGTGGTGTATATGGATTTTAGCAAGGCGTTTGATAAGGTTCCCCATGGTAGGCTCATTCAGAAAGTAAGGAGGCATGGGATACAGGGAAATTTGGCTGTCTGGATACAGAATTGGCTGGCCCATGGAAGACAGAGGGTGGTAGTAGATGGAAAGTATTCAGCCTGGAGCTCGGTGACCAGTGGTGTTCCGCAGGGATCTGTTCTGGGACCTCTGCTCTTTGTGATTTTTATAAATGACTTGGATGAGGAAGTGGAAGGCTGGGTTAGCAAGTTTGCCGATGACACAAAAGTTGCTGGAGTTGTGGATAGTGTGGAGGGCTGTTGTAGGTTGCAACAGGACATTGACAGGATGCAGAGCTGGGCTGAGAAGTGGCAGATGGAGTTCAACCTGGAAAAGTGTGAAGTGATTCATTTTGAAAGGTCGAATTTGAATGCAGAATACAGGCTTAAAGACAGGCTTCTTGGCAGTGTGGAGGAACAGAGGGATCTTGGGGTCCACATCCATAGATCCCTCAAAGTTGCCACCCAAGTTGATAGGGTTGTTAAGAAAGCGTATGGTGTGTTGGCTTTCATTAACAGGAGGATTGAGTTTAAGAGCCGTGAGATTATGCTGCAGCTCTATAAAGCCCTGGTTAGACCACACTTGGAATATTGTGTTCAGTTCTGGTCGCCTCATTATAGGAAGGATGTGGAAGCTTCAGAGAGGGTGCAGATAAGATTCACCAGGATGCTGCCTGGACTGGAGGACATGTCCTATGAAGAAAGGTTGAGGGAGCTAGGGCTTTTCTCATTGGAGCGAAGAAGGATGGGAGGTGACTTGATAGAGGTGTACAAGATGATGAGAGGCATAGATAGAGTGGATAGCCAGAGACTTTTTCCCAGGGTGGAAAGGGCTATCACCAAGGGGCATAATTTTAAGGTGATTGGAGGAAGGTTTCGGGGAGATGTCAGAGGTAGGTTCTTTACACAGAGTGGTGGGTGTGTGGAATGCACTGCCAGCGGTGGTAGTAGAAGCAGATACATTAGGGACATTTAAGCGACTCTTGGATAGGTACATGGATGATAGTAGAATGAAGGGTATGTAGGTAGTTTGATCTTAGACTAGGTTAAAGGGTCGGCACAACATCGTGGGCCGAAGGGCCTGTACTGTGCTGTACTGTTCTATGTTCTATAACTATTCCTGGCCACCTTATCAGCAGGTCAAAATCACAAATGTGGCAGTCCTCTCAAAGGCAGAGCTCCCAAGTGTGTTGACGCTAATCAAACAGAGGTGGCTTCGGTGGATTGGGCACGTCCGCAGGACAGAAGATGGTCGCATACCCAAGGACCTTCTGTATGGTGAGGTAGCTGGGTCCAGACGACCAGTGGGAACCCAAAGCTCTGCTCAAGCATGCTTGCAAGTTTGACATGAAGGCTCTAAATGTCGACTATCGCACCTGGGATTCACGAGCTGGTGAAAGAGGGAAATGGCGACACATCCTGTGGACTGGTGTGCACTACCACCACAACCAGTCGCTACAGCAGCCTGGCAACAGGCACCAACATCAAAAACAACAACTCACAGCGTCACTCGACAGCTTCACATGCAACACTTGTGGCAGAACCTGCCTCTCAAGGATTGGCCTTCACAGCCATCAGCAAAGGACGATGAAGGAACAGCAATATATTTCCACATCAGGATAGTGAGAGATTTTCAGGGGGAATTTGCAAGTGATGATGTTCCCATGAACTGAATGGCTTGACAGG
Organism: Heterodontus francisci; assembly: GCF_036365525.1. Lineage (NCBI taxonomy): Eukaryota > Metazoa > Chordata > Chondrichthyes > Heterodontiformes > Heterodontidae > Heterodontus > Heterodontus francisci. The sequence goes on along the minus strand of NC_090389.1, from coordinate 84,899,969 downwards.
CTATTTCAGAGGGCAATTAAGAATCAGCCACATTGACCGCGCATCTCCAGTCCAGGCCTCTGGATTACTAGTCTAGTAATCATTATGCTACTCAGTAGTCGATACCAGGGGAACAGTCGCACCGTGATTATGTTACTGAGGTAGTAATCCAGAGGCCTGGACTACTACTAATACAGAGTTCAAATCCCACCATGGCAGCTTGGGAATTTAAATTCAGTTAATTAAATAAATCTGGAATTAAAAAGCTAATATCAAGAATGATGACCATGAAACTACCATGTAAAAACCCACCTCGTTCACTGATGTCCTTTAGGGAAGGAAACCTGCTGTCCTTACCCAGTCTGGCCTATATGTGACTCCAGACCCACAGCAATGTAATTGACTCTTAACTGCCCTCTGAAGTAGCCTAGCAAGCCACTTCGTTGTACCAAACTGCACGCCACATGGACTGCAGTGGCTCAAGAATATGGCTCACCACTATTATTGCAGGTAATTAGGGATGGGCAATAAATGCTGGTCTTGCTTTGTAAAAACAAATACTCTGGGGTCTATCTGCAGTGGTTATCATGCTAATCTGGGATGGGCATGTTGAATGGCTGAGGCAGGGACATACTGACATCTGGTCTGCTCTAGTATTGGGTGACAGTGTTGAGGAGCCAACAACAGTCTCGTGACTGAACTGTTAACCTGTCCATGACTGTAGACTTTCTGTCTTCCGAGGCATCTTCCAGGAAGTTCCTTATATTTCCTTCCAGAAATTGTAAACCGTCGAGCAGTTCATCGCCCTTGGTCATCCCTTCCTCTTGCACTCACCAGGCATTTTAGGCCCCAGCTTGGCCATTTCCTAACCGACACTTCCTCACCTGCCTCTCCCCTCTTCCTATTCTTTTTGACGATGGTGGTATTTTTCAATGTAGGCCTTGGCTTTTCATCTTGGTCATCAATGTAGCAGTAAACTGGGAACGGGGATGCTTGATGCTGACATTATGGCAGTAGCGTAGTTAATTGTCCCAATTGCCGCAACAAAGACCCAAGTTTCTTGGAATATTATTATAAATCTCTGGTTCAGCCTCAGCTGGAGTATTATGTCCAATTCTTGGGAGGAATGGCAAGGCCTTAGAGAGGGTGCAGAGGACGTTGACTAGAATGGTACCAAGGTTGAGGGTCTTCACTTATGTGGAGGCATTCGAGAAGCTGGGATTGTTCTCAGAGTAGAGAAGGTTAAAGAGGGATTCAATTGAGACATTCAAAATAATGAAGGGTTTTGATAGAGTAAACGAGGATAAACTCTTACCAGAGGCAGGAGGGTTGGTACAGGAGGACACAGATTTGGGATCATTGGCTATAGAACTAGAGGTGAGATGAGAATTTTTCACGCAATAAGGTGCTATGATCTATAGGTTGGTTAGTATCCTTCTATCTATGAAAGATGATGGACACGCAGCAAACAATCCATTTAGCTGGGGTGTCTTCTCTTGGCGCACCTTTGCTGATGGCTGTGAAGGCCAATCCTTGAGAGGCAGTTTCTGCCACAAGTGCCGCACGTGAAGCTGCCGAGTGACGCTGTGAGTTGTTGTTTTCGGCATTGGCGCATGTTGCCAAGTTGCTGTAGTGACTGGTCGTGGTGGTAGTGCACACCAGTCCACAGGATGTGTCGCCATTTCCCTCTTTCGCCAGCTAGTGACTCCCAGTTGCAATAGTTGACATTTAGAGCCTTCATATCACGCTTGCAGACATCCTTGGACTGGAGCTTTGGGCACCGCATTGGTTGTTTGGCCCCGACTACATCACCATACAGAAGGTCCTTGGGTATGTGACTGTCTTCCATCCTGTGGATGTGTCTGATCCACCAAAGCCACTTCTGTTTGATCAGTGCCAACACACTTGGGAGCTCTGCCTTTGAGAGGACTGCTGCTTTTGTGATTTTGTCCTGCCAGGATATACCCATAATGCACCAGAGCCAGTGACGATGGAAATTATTGAGCTTCATTTCCTGGTAGCAGTAAGTTGCCCATGTTTCACAGCCATACAGCAAAGTGCTGAGAACACAGGCCTATCCATAGATATTAAAGATGTCAAGCGATATGGGGATAGTACAGGAAAATGGTGTTCGGCTAGAAGATCTAGTCAAATGTTGGAGCAGACTTGGGGGGCTGAATAGCCTCTTCCCGATCCTATCCCCTATGATGTGGAATGCATTGTCTGAAAGGGTTGTGGTAGCAGATTCAATAGTAAATTTCAAAATAGGATTGGATAAATACTTGTCATGGGGGCAATTGGAGGGCTTTAGGGAAAGAGCAGGGGGAGTAGAATTAATGAGATAGCTCTTTGAAAGAGCCAGCACAGGCATGATGGGCCAACAGGCCTCCTTCTACAGTTTTATGTAGCTGCTAATGTGACTCACATGTCAGGTAGTGCAAAGAGCAACTGAAATGTCAAGTCCGACACAAGTCTACGTTTAAGAAAACATCGATGCTATGTCAAAGTATTTTTTATATTGTAAAAGAGTGATCGCAGTCATAGAGATGTCTTATTGTCAAAAAAACGTGACTACCACTGTTGTCTTTTGATAACTGAAACTCCCGCCTTTTGTTTTGAAGTTGACATGTGACCTTTAGATCGCAATCTTAATAACCTTTGCTGGCAGCTAAATGATCAGAGATCAGACTCCTGGCACCTAATTTAGAAAGGTCAATCCCTATATATGCATTTTGAAGATGGAGGTGATGGCTGTCATCAATTTAGCAAATGGATTACATCCTGTATGTACTCTCACTCATTCTGGGCACACTCAGTCTCAGCACACTCAGTCTCAGCACCATCAGATGATGCTGCACCAAAAGGAGGCCATTCAGCCTATCATGCTTTTTCTGACTCTTTGAAAGTACTATCCAATCAATGCTACTCCTTTGCTCTTTTCTCCATTACCCTGCAAATGTTTCCCCTTTAACCGTTTATCGAATTCCCTTTGGTAACTTACCAGTAAATCTGCTTCCTCCACCCTTTGAGGCAGTGCATTCCTAATCGCGACAACTTGCTGCATATTTTTTTCCCCTTGTGCTGCTTCTGATTCTTTTAGCAATGATCGTAAATCAGGCTGGGAAGAAACTCTCTACATAGCGCGAATCAAGATCATTAACATTGGTCTATAGGTTAGCTATCAAGAAACACGGAACAGGCTGAGAGGTGACGAGAGTTCTTTCTGATTTCTGAAAGAGTTTGATGGGGTAAATATGGAGATGTTTCAACTTGTGTGCGAGACCAGAACTAGGGTCACAAATATAAATAGTCACGAATGAATCCAATAGGGAAACCTCTTGAACTCAGAGAGCGGTGAGAATGTGGAACTCGCTACCACAAGAATAGTTGAGATGAACAGCAGATGTATTTAAGAGGAAGCTAGATGAGCAAATGGAATAGAAGGATATGCTGATAGGGTGAGATAATGTAGGGTGGGAGGAGGCTCATGTGGAGCATAAACACTGCCACGGACCAGTTGGGCCGAATGGCCTGTTTCTGTGCTATAGACTCAATATAATTTGATGTAAATGTTTCCTGCCCTCCCCTCCCCTAGTCATCTCATTAGTGAAGTGCCAGCTTGGCTCACATTGATTGTCCTTTCACCTCTGGAGTCAGAGGTCACTTGCTCAAGTCCCATCTAGGGATTGTCGCAGGCATCGTCCTTTCTGATTAAATATCGAACTGAAGGCAGATGTTAATAATTCGTTTGCCTTGTTGTGAGTTAGAGATGGGGATTTTTTTTTTCCAGTGTCCTGGTCAATATTTCAATGGCACCAAAAAAAGCACATTCAGCAGAATGCCATTTATGGGATCTTGCTGTGTGACGTAAGGCTGCCATTTAGGGTTGCCAACCCTCCAGGATTGTCCTGGAGTCTTCTATGAATTGAAGCCTAATCTCCTGGGTACTGCGAGCAAAAACCTGGGAGAACTATCTTGGAGACATGAAAAAAAATGTTTTTTCTTTTCATTTTCTTTGAGAACTTGAATTTATTAATTATTAGAATATTGGAGAGGGGGGTGGTGGAGAGGGAAATGGCTTTTTGACCAAGAGGGGTGTTTGGAGGTGGGAGGTCGTGCGATGAAAACTCCAGGTACACATCCAAATAAATGCAGCAACCCTCGAGCAAGAGCGATGTTCAATCGAGCCATCTACAGTGAGCGGGATGGGCCAGGCCGGGGGACTGAGCAGGACAGGCCGCTCAGTGCAATGACACTTATGAACTGTGGCCAAGTGGCCCACGATCAAAGTGCCACAAATATATCCAACCAGCATTGGCAATCCACCGGCACAACAGAATAGACCACTAAGGTATAGAGAGCTGGTGTGGACCAGTTACATGAACTAGCTCCTCAGTGTTTACACACCTGACCTGAAGGCATGGACTGTGTGGGTTGTGTGGAAATTTACAACAGGAGACTATTTTATCCGCTCATTTTCAGTGCTTTAAGATGCCTTTTATTTCTCTTTACAGCTACCCCAAGTACTTGTCTCAAATAGGCATTGTTCATAGGCTACCCAACTGTGGAGACAGTGCAGCTGAAGCTGTGCGGAATAAATTAAACACACAAAGTCGCACATCAGAGAGAGTAAAGATGTGATGATGTATGGAGATGGCCCAAAGTGGCTTGAATTGCAGTCGGCCGGACTTGGCTGTAGTGGTTTATGGCTGGGGTTCTGCATCACTTGCCAATCCCAGGACTAGAGGCATCTGTCATTGTTTGCTTCTGGCAGCACTTTGACCCTCGGGAGTTTGTGTCACGCAGTGGCCCTGACTGCCTCCAAGAGCTTCTTGGTAAACCCACCTCAGCAGCTGGCTCCAGGTGCCTTTGGAAAGCGAGCAGTTTATTTTAATATTGGATCCCCAAGTCCGAATGTCTGACTCCCTGACTCTACCAACTGGAGAGGGTTAAACCTTCTGCCAGGCACTGGTGCTGAATCATTCCCTCCCTCCTTCTATATTTTAGAATATCAGAGAATGAAATGGGAGACACACCAATAAAGCTGGGACAGATGCAGCCTCGATACAAGCCAGCAGATGAGAGTGGCCAAATGAGACTTGTCAGACTACAAATTGAAAATGCCAATTTCACTTAGACTTCAGTGTTTTTCTTCCTGGCTAAGTCCTATGCGTTATTTCATGTGTAAATTAATGGCCTCCCCCTTGGATAATGCAGTGAAGCCAACAGCTCCTTGAGGTTAGCTTTTTATAAGGAAGAGAGAGGGGAAACAAATACTCAAGAAGATTATCAAAGATCTGAAGAGCGAGGCTGGCATTTGAAGGTTCAGCCTTCTCGAAAATTACATGTCCTTCGTGTCGATCTTCAGTTCACCTTGCAAGAAGCTTCAACTCATGAATAACAAAAGTACCTGTTTTCAAGGAAAGAGAGGCCTGTTTTTAATACTCTGGAGTGTGTCATTTTGTAATATGTGGCCTTTTTTTTATTGCTGCTCTTGTTCAATTACACATTCTTTGTGTGTTCTTTGCTGAGTTAGCACCACAGCGCCAAGCAGGAACAGGACCTCTTGCCAGTCAGGTCTTTCCATTTGAAATGAATCATCTTTTGTCACTTATAAAAGTTGTTTTAAGGATCAATTTGACCCTCTGAGCTGATTGGAGGGCCCTGCCCTCTATCTGCTTTTTGGAATAAGTCCCACTGTCTCTTGTTCTATCAAATACGTAAAGGGAAATAATTCACAGGGCTATGGGGAAAGAGTGGGGGAGTGGGATCAATTGAATAACTCTACCAAAGAGCCAGCAGAGGCATGTTGGGCTGAATGGACACCTGTGCTGTTTCATTCTATGATTTTCTGATCTGCCTTTCTCTCTGACCTATATGTTTCTTTATTTCAGTCTTGTCTTTTCCTCGCTAAATCAATTTTTCTTTATCTTGCTTGTCTTTTTTCATGCATGTCCATGCACTCACTCTTCCGCTGTCACTCTTTTTATTGCTCCGTTTTTTTCACTCGTGTCTCCCTCTATGTCTCCCTCTTCCTCTCTCTTCCCAGTTTTTTTCTCTCTCTCTTGCCCCTCCTCCCCTCCCTCTGCCCACCTGGGCATGAAAAATTCCTCTTCAAAGAAGACCGGGTGAGTTGTCCTGGTATCCTCACCAACACTCTTCACTCTTCCCTCCTCTGCCTCTGTTACCACTTGGAATCTAGACTTGACTGTACCGATGCACCCGAGGCTGGCCTCCCACTTACTGCCCTCTGTAAACTTGAGGTCATACAAAAATCTAACTTTCACCAAGCCCCATTCACCCATCACCCCTGTGCTCACTGACCTACACTGGCTCCCAATCTGCCCACACCTCAATTTTTAAGATTCCTGTCCTCTTGCCTCACCCCTCCATTTCCCCATAAGCTCTTCCAGCTCTAAGTGTACGAAATCTCTGCACTACTGCAATCCCGCCCTCTTTACCATCCCCTATTTTAATCACTCCAAGGCCCCAGGCTCTGGAATTCCCTCCCTAAAACCTCTCCGTCTCTCTACCTCTCTGCTGTTTTGGAGTTCCTTTAAAATCTACTTCTTTGACCAAGCCCTAATATCTCCTTATGTGACTCAGTGTCGAATTTTGTTTAATTTGCAGCTCCTTGGGCCATTAAAGGTGCTACACAAATGCAAATTGTTGATTAACTGGTCACTTAATCTCTCTGTTGTTGGTGGGATTTTGCTGTGTGCAAATTGGCTGCTGTGCTTGCCAGACAATGAACATGCCTCAAAAATAATTCATTGGCCGGAAAGTACTTTGAGGATGTCAAAGGTGTTATATAAATACAATTTATTTCCTTCATGGTTTTTGCAAGGGTTTGGCACAGGAGGAGAGGGAAGTAGTGCAAGTAACTTTTAAAAACAATCTATAACTGCTGTTTAGTCTGCAGAATGTCCCATAACAGTGCATTATACTGTGACTCTATTGTTGCTTGTTATTATGGGGGCTTATGTTCCTCTTGATGGATTCAAGGCATGAATCATTCATTTGATCTCTTCTGACATGACTGTCATTTTCTTTAAAGTGGGTTCGGATTCCTCTCTGAAGGAGGTCATTAACTGTCAGCAAAAATTCCAACTTCCCTGGGCCTATTGATCGACTGCTAGGTAGTGTGTGCTGAAGTGAGACCTGGGAGATGATTTAACAGGAGATGATCTGAAATCGTTGGCGACTGCTGCTTCCGACCTCGTTTCATACGCCATCCTTTTTTTGATTTAACTTTGCTCCAATTTGAAGGCATGGGGGAAGGTCCTGGGGCAGGGTGGAGGATTGGCAGGGGAGGTTGTGGAAGGTGCTCATCCTCCTGCTCTTTCAGTCCAGTGACTGTCCTCCTCCAGGTACGAGGCTGGGCAGGTCATGTGGAGGGCGTCACGGTTGTTGACAAACCTTTCAGGAGCTCACCCATCGGGTTATTGTACAAGCACTACTTAAGACTAATTTCCTTTCCGACACCCTCTGATCTCGCTGACCTACACACAGACCTGGTCTGGCAGTACCTCGATTTTAATATTCTCATCCTTGTGTTTAAATCCCTCCATGGCCTCGCCCCTCTCTATCTCTGTAACCTCCTCCAGCCCCGCAACCCTCCGAGATTTCCGCATTCCTCCAATTCTGCCCTCCTGTGCATCCCTGATTTTAATTGCTCCACCATTGACAGCCACGCCTTCAGCTGCCTGGGCCCTAAACTTTACAATTTCCTCCCTAAACGTCTCCGTCTCTCTTTCCTCCTTTAAGATACTTTTCAAAACCTACCCCTCTGACCAAGCTTTTGGTCATCTGTCCTACTATCACCTTGTGTTAATTTTTTTTTGTCAGATTACACTCCAATGAAACTACCTTGAAATATTTTCCTACATCAATGGCACTATATAAATGCAAGTTAGGAACATAGAAAATAGGAGCAGGAGTAGGCCATTCGGCCCCTCAAGCCTGCTCCATCATTCAACATGGTTGATGATCTACCTCAACGCCATTTTCCCTCACTATCCACATATCCCTTGATATCTTTAATATCTAGAGTCAGTTTGATAGCACTCAGTTTGAAGGTTGTGGGTTCAAGTTGCACTCCAGGACTTGGAGCACCTAGGCTGAGGTCCAGGACTTGCACTGGTGGAGCAGTTTGGACCAGCTGTTAAACTGAGGCCCTTTTTTCCTCTTTGGATAAACGTAAAGATCCCATGGTGCTTTGCTGAGGAATTGCAGCAAATTCTTGGTGTGCTGGCCAATGTTTGCTCCAGTCAACTGCCATCAGAAAACCAGCTTGGTTTGAGTTGCTGTGGGATCTTGCTGTGAACAAATTTTTGACTTGATCCCCCACCCTCCGCCCACACCGCCCCCCACCGGCCAGGAGGTGAGTTATTTTATCCCAACAGCTTGACCTCAACCAACGCAGCACTGACTAGGGATGGAGATTAAGACCCCCTGCTCTGTGTGTCTTAGTACCGCACACCGTCAAATGCCTTTACTTGTAACCTACTTCGTTTGAACCTCTATATGATCCCGAGCATTAGCCGCTCTTTCCTTTTCCGTCAAAGTGCTGAGGTGGAGCTGACAACTCTTTCCGTTGTCCTGCTGATATCTCACGCGTTTCGACAAAGTGGCCAAGTGGAGTTTTAATGGCAGAGACAAGGCAGGAACAGGCAATGCCCCCCCAAGTCATGCAGTGGGATGAGATGGCCTGAATCTGTGGCATCTACTGGTGGGCACAGGGGAGGCAGATCGTAAGGAATCACCCAGCCTTGATGCTTCAAAGCGGTCAGCTGAAGGGAGTGTTAGCAGTGCAGGCTTGGTCCTGACTACTGATAAACAGGACCCAAAAATAACCAAGCAAAGTTGTGGAAAATTCACCCACCTTCATTGTTCAACTAGGTCTGCACTCCTCCACGTAAATCATGCTTTTTTTTCTTCTCTCATTCACCAGTTCACTTTTTTTCTGTTTGTTTCTACTTTTTCTCTTTCCTTTTTATCAGTTCCTCTGTTTTTCTCTCTCTCCCAGTCTCTCATTCTGCTGGTTTTGTCTCCTCTGAGTGTCTCTCTTCCTGCTTCTGTAATTGCTCGCTCGCATTCCCCCCGCCCTCTCGCTCGCATTCCCCCCGCCCTCTCGCTCGCATTCCCCCCGCCCCCTCGCTCGCATTCCCCCCGCCCCCTCGCTCGCATTCCCCCCGCCCCCTCGCTCGCATTCCCCCCGCCCCCTCGCTCGCATTCCCCCCGCCCCCTCGCTCGCATTCCCCCCGCCCCCTCGCTCGCATTCCCCCCGCCCCCTCGCTCGCATTCCCCCCGCCCCCTCGCTCGCATTCCCCCCGCCCCCTCGCTCGCATTCCCCCCGCCCCCTCGCTCGCATTCCCCCCGCCCCCTCGCTCGCATTCCCCCCGCCCCCTCGCTCGCATTCCCCCCGCCCCCTCGCTCGCATTCCCCCCGCCCCCTCGCTCGCATTCCCCCCGCCCCCTCGCTCGCATTCCCCCCGCCCCCTCGCTCGCATTCCCCCCGCCCCCTCGCTCGCATTCCCCCCGCCCCCTCGCTCGCATTCCCCCCGCCCCCTCGCTCGCATTCCCCCCGCCCCCTCGCTCGCATTCCCCCCGCCCCCTCGCTCGCATTCCCCCCGCCCCCTCGCTCGCATTCCCCCCGCCCCCTCGCTCGCATTCCCCCCGCCCCCTCGCTCGCATTCCCCCCGCCCCCTCGCTCGCATTCCCCCCGCCCCCTCGCTCGCATTCCCCCCGCCCCCTCGCTCGCATTCCCCCCGCCCCCTCGCTCGCATTCCCCCCGCCCCCTCGCTCGCATTCCCCCCGCCCCCTCGCTCGCATTCCCCCCGCCCCCTCGCTCGCATTCCCCCCGCCCCCTCGCTCGCATTCCCCCCGCCCCCTCGCTCGCATTCCCCCCGCCCCCTCGCTCGCATTCCCCCCGCCCCCTCGCTCGCATTCCCCCCGCCCCCTCGCTCGCATTCCCCCCGCCCCCTCGCTCGCATTCCCCCCGCCCCCTCGCTCGCATTCCCCCCGCCCCCTCGCTCGCATTCCCCCCGCCCCCTCGCTCGCATTCCCCCCGCCCCCTCGCTCGCATTCCCCCCGCCCCCTCGCTCGCATTCCCCCCGCCCCCTCGCTCGCATTCCCCCCGCCCCCTCGCTCGCATTCCCCCCGCCCCCTCGCTCGCATTCCCCCCGCCCCCTCGCTCGCATTCCCCCCGCCCCCTCGCTCGCATTCCCCCCGCCCCCTCGCTCGCATTCCCCCCGCCCCCTCGCTCGCATTCCCCCCGCCCCCTCGCTCGCATTCCCCCCGCCCCCTCGCTCGCATTCCCCCCGCCCTCTCGCTCGTATTTCCACCCTCCCTCTCGCTCGTATTTCCACCCTCCCTCTCCATTCTGGGAACCACTATGGCCCTTGACCTAAGCTTTTAATACATTACTGTGGTGAACGTCGGGATATACTTTGCGCAAAGCCAGAGGAGATGATCAGAATCTAAGGAAGCTGAAGCTATGAATTCTTGGACTAGTCTGCCACCTAGTGTAGGAAATAGTAATTCAAATCATTCAAAAGGAAATCGCACCAATTTCTGATTCAGCATTGGGTGCAGCGATATGAGTTTTGAAGGTAATCAGTATTGTTGAGAGTGGTAGCTTTGGTTAAGTGGATCTTGTGTGCAACTGAGTCCTACAGGCCAGAAAGGTTCCATGTTCATTCCCTGATTGTGCTGGGCCAGCAGAAGGCCGTCTAGAATTGGCCACAGCACCGTGTTACCAGTACGTGAGGACAGCCAGTGAGCCACGCTGGAAAGTGGTTCATGCTAACATTCAATGAAGGCAGGATCAGTCTTGGCTGTGCTGCATGCCCTTCAGACACAAATATCCTGCACACCACTCATTGCCCAGACTTGAGCATGAAGTATGGTCACTGGGACGAGGCACCATCGGGCTGCTGGCCTCTGTAGAATCCCATTCCAGAAGTCATCAGAGCATCCAGGAAAAGAGTGGAGGAAATTGGGGAGGGGGAAGATGTACTTCGAAGGTAGGGGATCTGTTCATCTATCTTTTGGAAGTGGAGACTGGTTGATGGAACAAGTTGGGTTGAAAAAGGAAGCCTGGGCTTTGTATTGCATTCTGAGCATCTCATTGTACTTCAGAGACAATTAACTACTGAAATCTTGGAATAACGTGGCAAAGGAGGAGGCCACTCATCCCATCCTGCCTGTGCTGGCTGTTTGGAAGAGCTGTCCAATTAATTGCACTTGCCCTGCTCTTCCCCACCCCCATGGCCCTGCAAATTTTTTTCGTGTCAATTATCCAAATGGAGTAATAGTTGTTACTTAGGCAAATGTGGCAACCATTCAATGCACAGCAAGATCCCGCAAACCATCAATAAGATGAATAACCCAAAACCAGTTGATCTGCTTTTCGGTCGTATTGGGCTGAGGATGGAATTCTGGCCCAGAACACAGTCAGCTTAGATTATGCACTCGCACTGGGGCATGAAGCTCAACCCCCACCACTATCACAGAATCACAGAATAATACAGTGCAGAAGAGGCCCTTCGGCCCATCGAGTCTGAACCGATGCATTTAAACACCTGACCTGTCCACCTAATCCCATTTGCCAGCACTTGGCCCATAGCCTTGAATGTTATGACGTGCCAAGTGCTCATCCAGGTACTTTTTAAAGGATCTGAGGCCTCTACCACCCTCCCAGGCAGGGCATTCCAGACCCCACAAACTGGGGGCACATAACTTGAAGCCAACTCCCCCACCCCACGTGCCCCCAATCCTTCGAACTCTGGAGTGGGAGTGTGATCAGCTGAGCTAAGCTGGCGATGACCCCATTTTCAGTTGAGGAACTATACTGGCCAGTGTGGATTGTTTAAACTGGAACTCCCCTGGCTCCACAGGCCTGGCTGATGATCTCACTTGTCTGTCAACGAGTTAATTCGATACAGAGGAATCTAAAGCTGTACTTCATGAAGTACATTTGTTATCACTCCACAATCTGATTTGCAAGGCACGTTCCAGAGCACACTTAATTTAAAATTAATTCTTCTTTTCCTTCTCTCTTCTTTCCCCACCCAATTAACGCAACCAAAGCTGCGCCCCTTAACTCTGAGAACAGTCTTCTGGTAGTTCTGCTTTTTAATTTCCTCTCCCTTCTTCCTTCTACACTTCCGTCACAAGTTGTATTAACTGACCTAAGTAGCTCTGAGGCTTTATGGGTTGGCGAGGGGTAATATTGACACAGATAAAATTGTATGACCACCTGTGCTTGTCCTGTCAACAAGGGTGATATGTCTGGGTGTATCTTGTGGCTTCAGAAATGGCGATTATCCCCTAGAGATAACACTTGGTTCGTGGGATCGCCTGGGCTGGTCTTGATCGCCTGAGGGTGTTGGAAGGGAATCTTCCTAGAGTTTTCCTTTCCTTGTTGGCCCTGGGTTTTCACTCTGGGTTTTTTTTTTGCTTCTCCCAGGAGATTCCATGGCTGGGTTGGGGGAGGAAGTATCTGCTCCCGATGCTCCAGTGATCATGGTATGTGGGACAGGCTATGATGCACCATCTGGTCTTTTCCAGTCTATCAATTTTGTATGCGCATGCTGATTGGTCAGTTGGTACTGAGTCTCGGACCAGTGACTTCCAAAATTCTATTCTTGGTTTGTGTTACATTAACTAATCTCAGACAGCACAGAATTAAGAGTCCTAGAGTTCATCGGATCATAGAATGATACAGGACAAAAGGAGGCCCTTTGGCCCATTGTGACTCTGCAAGCTCATTGAAAGAACTATCCAATTAGACCCACTCCCCTGTTCTTTCCTCATAGCCCTGAAATTTTTCCTTTTCCAATATTTAATCCAGTTCTCTTTTGAAAGCTATTATTGAATTTGCATCCACCAACCTTTCTGGCAGAATTTGCTGTTTTAAAAATGGTTGCTCGTGTTGCCTCTGGTTCTTAAATCTGTGTCCTCTGACTCCCACCCCTTTTGCCACTGAAAACACTTTCTCTTTAATCATTCTATCAAAACCCCTTCATAATTTTGAACACTTGTATTAAATCTCCCCTTAACCTTCCCTGCTGTAAGGAGAACAACCCCACCTTCTCTACTCTGTCCAGGTAACTGAAGTCCCTCATCCCTGGTACCGTTTTGGTAAATCTTCTCTGCACTCTCTCCAAGGTCTCGACATTCAGAATTGGTCAGAGTATTCCAGCTAGGGTGGAACCAGTGATTTAAAAAGGTTCAGCAAATCTGGTGTCAATGCCTGTGGGCTGAGTATGGGGAAACCAATAGAGGTTCCTGCTCTTTGTTACTATCCAGATGAAATGGGTACCTGCACGTTGATGTTGCATGGAGCTGATCTGATGCCCTCGACGGGTAGGTGCCCTGTCAATAGCCACTGTTTGGGCTTCCGTATGAAGAATGATTAGCTGGAGGGTTGCTGGGGAATGCACCCAGCAAGAAGACCACAACTTCAGGAAAAGAAAGGATGAAATTGGCGACAGAAAGAAAAGCAAATGATCATTGGTTCCCAATAAGAGTAATGGATCTTAGGACATGTTAGTGGGATTTTGGTTGTCTTGCGGAGACCGGAACAGTGTGCTGTTCCTCAAACCATCCAGATTCGTATATAGGATTAGCCTCATGTAAACACTGCTCTTCGGTGAAGCCTGCCTGCCACCTTCCAAAACCTAAGGGACAATGAGTAGATAGAGAGAAACTCTTCCCGTTTGCAGAAGGGTTGAGAACCAGAGGACACCGATTTGAGGTGAATGGCACATGAGGAAAACCTTTATTACACGAGTGGTTAGGATCTGAAATGCATTACCTATAAGTGTGATGGAGGCAGATTCAATGGTGGCTTTCAAAAGGGAATTGGATAAGCCCCTGAAGGGAAACAAAATTGCAGGGCTGCAGGGGAATGGGACTAGCTGAGTTGCTCTTGTAGAGAGCTGGCATGGACACGATGGGCCGAATGGCCTCCTTCTGTGCTGTAAGCATTCTGTGATTCTATATGTATGTGAAGCAAAGGAGAGCTTTGATCCAGCAGTACAAAATGCTGTGGCGTCAATGGCAGTGAGATGCTGGGCAGAACATCATCCTATCAATGGAGAGTATGTGGGGATATCCATACTCTGGCTTTGTGCTCGACTGGGTACTACAGTGCACAGGTGTTTGTACACATCTCTACACCAGTAACATTTTGAAGGCAGAATTAGGCAGGGAATATTGATCCAAAAATTAAGCTTAAAGTAATTTTAATAGGGTGCCATTGCTCTTCATGGTAAGTGAATTACCCACTCAGAGACCTCCAGGCTGGTTGGTAATGATGGAGCCAAGTCTCACTGTTCATTATGGCAACATAAATTGATAACCTTTGAGCACGTCACTGTGTCCATTGCTGTAGAATGTAGAACACAGCAATGCTGTTATTTTCAAGGGGAATCAGTGCATGACCTGACTGTGTATAAAGTGAAACCTGTTATTTTCAGAACCTTGAGAAAAAGAAAGTTTTGTACAGTGTCTTATCGTATCGCTTAAATCCCAAAGTGTACAGTCTTATCCAGTGAATAAATTTGAAGGTATCTAGCCAGTACAGGCACAATGGACCCAATGGCCTCCTTCAGTGCTGTAAGATACAGTGATTCTATGAGGAGTCTTGCAATACAGGCAAATTGTAATCTAAATAGCACAGAGGAGGCCATTCGGCCCATCATGCCTGTGCTGACTCTGTGAAAAATAGGGCAGCCATTTTGTGCACTGCAAAGTCTCTCAAACAGTAATGAGGGGTGAATGGTAGATTCGCTTGTGAATTGGATAGGAAAGTGACTTGCTCCCCTCAGTCAAAGCCTCCCATAGTCACAATGCTAAAGCCACCCCCCACCCCCCCCCCCCGCCTACCCCCTCCTTTACTAATCCTGCCTGTCTTTTTCTTCCAGTACACGTATGAAGGAAATGACATCAGTGACCTTCCTGTGGATCTCTCCATTGCATGGAATGGAAATTTTGTCATCGACAACCCTGCCAACATTAAAGGTACGGTCAGCAGATTAAAGGCGGCACATTCCTCCATGGGGATTACTGATACCTCCAGATCCCGAGACCTGATTAATGAGGCCCATACGTTATACAGGATGATTTAGGAGATGGCCATATTTGCACGTGTTGGATGAAGGAAATGGGTTACTTAAAAAGCAGGACTTGCATTTATATGGCGCCTTTCACAACCGCAGGATGCACCAAAGAACTTTACATCCGAGCAAGTACATTGCCAGAGGTGCTGCTTTTCAGATGCAATGTTAAACCAAGGCCCCTGTCCTCCAGGACATCACTTTGTAATGTTGGTAACATGGCAGCCAACTTGTGTGCAGCAAGCTCCCGCAAGCATCAATGTGGAAATGACTAGATAATATATTTTAGTGACATTGGCTGAGGGATAAATATTGCCCGGGACGCCGAAGCGAACTCCCCTGCTCTTCTTTGGATAGTTCTGTGGGATCTTTCATCACCTGAAGGACAGACGGGACCTTGGTTTAACATTGCATCTGAAAAGCAGCACCTCTGACAGTACAGTACTCCCTCCAGTACTTGTGGCAGTTTTGTGCTATGGGCCTTTGCTCATCCCAGCCTGCTGGAGATTACCCAACCTTATTGAATATAGGTTGTTTGGAATCAAAGACTGGGATTTTATCTGAGCAATGGGGGTTTTGACCACCAGCGAGACCCCCGTTTTGCCTCCTCTGGGGGGGCGTCCGCTGGATCAAGGCCAATTAGGCCTTTAAGTCGACAATGGCGGTCCTTCCCCGGGATCAAGGATCCTGGTGGCGGTAGTCCATCTGCCGAGAGCTGTCGGCCAATCAGAGTCCAGCAGCTCTTTCACTGAGCAGCGGCACCGTGGAGGCAATGGCTGCTGCTGGTGGAGCACTCGCCCGAGGCCCTGCAGCCAGGCCACAGGTAATTCACAGCGGGAGGGGTATCACTGGGTATGTTGTGGGGGAGGGGGTTGGCAGTAAGGGCAAGGAGGTGGCTGTCAGCTGGACACTCCCTCCCGATGCCCTATCCCTTGCTGAGGCACAAAGTGCCTTTTAACGAGGGATGCCCCCCACCCCCTCCCCAGAGCCGGCAAGCAATTCGCATGTTTTTTCTTGCCATGCTCCCTGTGCGGTGACAGGTCTGACCACCGCTGGACCAATTCCGGCGGCGGCAGGAGGAGGCCCTCAATTGGGCATTAATTTCCTACTTAAGGGCCTCAATTGGGGTGATGGGACGGGATGGCCAATCACAGGCCTTCCCGCCCCGGACTTGAGTTGGGTGGCGGT